>NC_142934.1:76841612-76846612 GCF_046866305.1 Octopus bimaculoides | reverse complement strand
TGGCGTAGCTAGAGTGTGCGCTGGCTGAGCACTCCTTGATTTTGCCACTCCCCCCCCCCGGGTCCCCTGCCTCCCAAACCTTAAATAGCTTATACATGCTTATACAGCAAACTCAAATGTACTACACCAATAAAAGCGTCGTCTGGGCAAACCGAGCCTCTCACCCGCATACCACACCTATCCACACTACTAAATATACCACGGCTGAGTGGTTAAACAATTCACTTCAAAACCTTGAGGTCCTGGATCTGATCCCGCTGCATGGTGTCTCGTACCACTGCCTCAGAGCTACCCAAGCTTTTTGAGTGAAATTTGGTGGAAGAAAACTATGGAGGCCCGTTGGATGAACTGTACTTGTAATTGAAAAGATTCGTCTCGCGTCCGTCTGTATTTTGCTGATTCTGCCTGCGGCTGACTTTGAGTAAACTTGCGTATGGAATACTCAGCCACTTATCCTATAATTCAATAAGAAGGCAAGTCAGTAATTCGAACATCTCGAAGACTCATCATTAACATCGGTGTCAAATTTTGGCACAAGGCCAGCAAATTATGGGGAGGAGGTAAGTCGATTACATCGACCCAAGTGCTCACTCAACTGCTACTTATTTTAATGACTCCGAAAGGATGAAAGGCAAAGTCGACCTCGGCGGAGTTTGAACTCAGAACGTGAAGACAGACGAAATGCCACCTAACATTTTGCCTGTTGTGCTAACGATTCTGCTTAATGACCGCCTTACTTATCGCTAATATCAGAATAAAGCCTGTTTACAGAGTATATGGTATATATGACCTTACCTGTTGACTATGAAACCAACGACCATTATTAACAGACCTATCCCAAAAACAGCCAGTAAGATGTACACGTAAATGGGAATGCCCTCTGCAAGATAAAAGTAAAAGAATGGATAAAAAGAAATGGAATTTAAGTAAATATTGGTAAGATAAAAATTGTGTGTTGATTAATGGCGAACTAGAGTGATCTGGATTCGATTCCTGGTGGAATATGTTTCATTTACACACTATAGCGTTCGAAGAGACGTATAAATGTAAGGTACATATAACGACTATAGTCTCTCTACATGGAGCCTCTGATCATGCTTGATCATGCGAAAGATTGATAAGGCTTGATCATGCGAAAGATTGATCGATATATTCAGTTTATTGCATTTATAGATGAGATAAATATTTTAATCAAGTTATATGTCGTATCGACAATATATTTTGATAGGCCTTGGAAGAGTCATTACGCCAAGAATAACACTCGCACTGGTTCAATACCATTTCTCTATTGTTAGTCAATTGCCCATTCTCTCTCGAAAGTCTCAGAGAAGAAGGAGTCACTAAGTTACTGAAAAGGTCGCGAACGGCGACAAAAAAACTTAGTCTAACAAAAGAACAAAAGAACTTTGACTAACAAAAAACCGATTGATTGTTTAACCAGCACATTAAACAAACGATCGAGTTTTTTAACTGGTTAGATAACTAAAACTAATTTACTAACAATAAAGAAGTGGTATTGAACTATTGTTTGTTATTATTGACGTAATAACTCTCCCAAGACACAACAAAATTTGTTTCAACACATGAATTCACATCAGGAATCTTGTAAACCAAATACAAAAACGAAGACAATATAATTGCTTATAGAAAATATAATTCTTATGTTTGCTATAAGCTTGTTGGCAAGCGTCATAAAGAAAGAAATATATTGTTTGAATCGAAACCACGTCGCAGTTGACGCTATGATGCAGTTTTCATACTTGACTGACGAAATTTTCCTTTTCATTTGAAGTCATGAAAGTTATTTTCTTTTTAAATAAAAAGAAATCATGACGATATATTGTTGTCATTTATGATTGTAGGAACTAAGCTCTTATAAAAGGAGTATCTGTTTTTACTCTCAAAAATATGTACACTACGTACACAACAGACTCTTGTTTCTACCTCTATATTTTGTTAGTCAACTAAAAAAGCAAAAGCAGAAATCTCTCAGAGAAAACGAAACAATAAAAGAACTTTAATTGGGAACAAAGAATAAAATGAAAGAAAGATATAATAAACAGCTATTTTCGAAGAAATTAGGTTACGGTCAGTGCTTCCAGTGTGAAAACATCAAGAATTACATTCACCAACATTGTATACAACAGGCATATAGACACAGACATAGCCATATGGTTAAGAAGCTCACTTTGCAACCGCGAGATTTCGGTTCAGTCCCACTGCGCAGCACTTTGGACAAGTGACTTCTACTATAACCCTGGTCCCACCAATGCCTTGTGAGCGAATTTGGCAGATGGAAACTGTGTAGAAGCCTGTCATATATATATATATATATATATATATATATATATATATATATATATGTACGTATGTGTGTTTCTGATTGTCCTCCACCACCGCTTGACAGCCAGTTCGTTTACTTCCCCCGAAAGTTAGCAGTTCAGCAAAGATAACCGATAAAATAAGTAACAAACTTTGAAATAAGTATTGGGGTCGATTTGTGTGACTAAACCCTTCAAGGCGATGCTCTAGCATGGCTGCAGTCCAATTATTGAAACAAGTAAAAGACAAAAGATATGCAAAGATCATGAATTCAGCAACATTTGTGTTTTTATACATACGTATTTTAGTACAAGCCGGATTGTCTCCAAGAAATCCACAACGAGGTTCATTGGGAGGAGCCTCTAGTAAATTTCCAGGCCAGTGGATTTTTACGTCAGGGACAGGTTCATAATAGGGTTTGTTAGCAAGATAATGACCCACAACCTAAATGAAAAGCAAAGACGTATAACGTATGTATGTGTATATATATTATATATGTATGTTAAGTGTGTATATATATATATATATATATATATATATATATATATATATATATATATATATAAAGTAAATACACTAAAAAGAACTATAATAAAATACAAAGTAATAATCATAAAATAATAAAACGACTACACGTGTTTCATAACCAAATTTTCAAATAGAAAATAAAATATAATCAAATCAATTATATCGATCGAAAATCAATCCTATTCAAAAATATAGCTAATCTTCAGGTCAAAATACAACAATAATAAAATAAAATGAATGTATATATATATCAACCAACAATAAATAACAAATGAATTTATATAAAAATACTTATTATATCAAGATAGAAAAATGTTAAACAATATTATTAATAATAAATGTAAAACTTATCTTATGGAAAATTATAAACTTGACATTATTAACTTTACGTTTATTAAAATATAAACTAACAGAAATATTAAATGCAAAACTTATCTTAACGAATCTTTCGTTTAAAATACAATTTAAACGAAGTTCTAGGTTAAACTAAAATTATAAACGTTATATAATTAACTTTACGTTTATTATAATATAAACTAACAAAAATTAATTTATATAAATTAATTTATATAAAATACTTATATCACCAATAAATAAAAGAAAAACATTTAACAAAATTATTGAAAAGAAATGCAAAACTTATCTAATCGAATCTTTAGTTTAAATAAAATTTTAAATGTTATACTATTAACTTAACCTTAAATAGAAAATTAACTAATAATAAATGAAATTATATAAAAATACTTATTTTACCAATAAAACAAAAAGAAATATTAAACAATATTATTGTATTATTGTATTAGTGTATTTACTTATTAAATTTTTCTATATGTGACTGTGGATTTTCATGGATGAGTTCATGAACTTTGGTTCTTTTCTCTAAATTATATATTTATATTATATACTGTGAAACTTAATTTAATTTTAGTTTTTGATAAATTGAATTTAATTGAGTTTTTACCTGTAAATTTGGATTTTTATCCCTATTATTATTATTATTATTATTATTATTATTATCATTATTATTATTATTATTATTATTATTATTATTATTATTATTATTATTATTATTATTATTATTATTATATATGTATATATATATATATATATATATATATATATATATATATATATCTTAGTGAGTGGACAAACGAAAGAAAAAGACACTCAACGCATTTGGTAGGAGTTATATTATTATTAATAACAGTTTGATTCGGCTCCATACAACTTAAAAGTTTCGTAGGTTCATCATACGTAGCTAGCTCGTCATATTTGTGCGCGCGCGCGTGTGTGCGTGTGTGTATTATCGTGGTAACTTTTGGGCTCTATGACTTGTAGTTAGTCTTCCTGCCACTCAAAAGCAATAGAAACACTCGTTGTGAATCATCGCTTCCAACATCATCAGCATCTCTCACTTTTCAGTCGCAGCAAATCTAGCAGAATCTTTCTCCCTTGCATCAAACACCAGTATTCTGTGGCCTATTAAGAATTTTTGCAGAAAGCTTCAACAGTATTCTGTGTGATATCTCCTGAACATGTTATCTACGAATGAGCTCCAGCCTTCTCTTAAATCTGGATGAAAACCTTTTTGTCAGACTACTTTCTCTCGTAAATTGCGACGACATGGCTCTTTCCGACCTATATTCTGTCAACTCTCTTAAGTTTTGCTTTATATCTCCGATACACTTTATCTTCATTAAACTGATCGCTGTTACATCTAATAACACAGACTCTTGTTCATGCTGTTACAGTTCATTCCTTCTTTATCTTCAGAATTGAAACATTATCTACATCCAATCTAGACGCCAAACTCCGGACTGTTACTGCTACCATGAAGGAATTCTTTGATGACATCATCCATTGAAGACATACCAACATTTTTCATCAATATAAAGACTCAATCTATGCACGTATCAATAAACAGTATTGATATTTAAATTATGCTAGAATGATTGTATCCTCTCACGAATCCAGCACAACCCACGAAAAGAACTGACAGAAAATAGACTAAAGACTATTTTGTAATAGCATATGTGCTATATTTCCCGAGCGGTTATACTCCCGACAAATACTCTACAACTCCAAGAATAATCAATCTGCTCATAATATAGCTGGTTAAACTCACCTGAAATCTTCCAGTGATAGGATTC
>NC_142934.1:76811612-76836612 GCF_046866305.1 Octopus bimaculoides | reverse complement strand
GTTCGCTCATCATGCATCATACAGGCTACCTTTTACTCAGGGCGAGAGGCCCTTTGTCATCAGCAGAGGTAGGAACTCTCTGAACTTTGCCCAGGCTATTCTTATTCTAGCAGCTACACTTTCAGAGCCGCTACTAATTTGGTCATCTAGGTAACGGAAGCAATCAACTACTTGTAGTTTTTTCCCCTGCAATGTGACGGAAGCTGTTCTCTGCACATTTTCAGCGTTTATTGCTCCTGAGCATTTGCCACACACAAAAACTATCTTCCCAGTTAGCCTTCCTTTGATATTGCTGCACCTCTTATGTGTCCATAGCTTACACTGGATACATCTTATGGAGTTTCTACCTACGCTTTTTCTACAGATCGAGCAGTACCATCTACCTCAAGGGATTTGTGGTTTGTCTGCCTTCCTACTTATTAAGACTTTTGATATATATATATATATATATATCCTCCCAGCAGTATACTGGATAGATACTATCCCTTAGTGGGTTGTACCCCCAACCCCTAACTCTCTCACGTTATATATATATATATATATATATATATATATATATATATATATATATATATATATATATATATATATATATATATATATATATATATATATATACATGAAGTCAAATATATGTCCGGTCATAAAGTGACCGATGGTCTCGCATCCATAAAGATTTTAGCTTTATAGACGACTCGTCAGACTCCAATGGCCGGGGGTATATAACTTCTCTTCAAACTGGAGTTTGAAAACCGGTAACGACCATTGGAATTTGACGAGTTATCTCTAAAGCTAAGCGCTTTATGGACGCGAAACCATTGATCACTCTATGACCGGACATATATTTAATTTCGTGTAAATACATTACTGTTCTAACTTTTAGAATATGCTTTTCTTTTTCGGATATATAATGTATTGACGATATACAAACACATACATACATACATACATACATACATATGTGTGTGTATGCATAAATTTGTATGCATGCCTCCATCTGTGTGTGTGTGTTTGTGTGTGTGTGTGCTTTTGGTGAGAGTTATGTTTCGCTACGTAAAATAAAGTTTCATTAATGCATGTATGAAGGGACTAAAATATTCCATCATAAAAGTATAAAAGAATGAAAGTATTCGATAATAATATTAAACCAATGGTCTAATCTATTGTTTATGTCTCCCGTTTTGTTGCTTCTTTGAACAAGCTCTTAATCTGACACGCCTCAATTGATTTAACTGCTGAGAATATAAGTTATATACTGGTGTCATATTCTTAAAGGCATTCGTCTCTAGTCGATTTAACGCTACTGAATTCTCTGCTAAACACCGTCTTTGAGAGGCTGTGTAGATCGTGATATATCTATCATATTTTAATCAATTCCAAATAAACATTAATGCTATTCAGCTTGACCAGCCTCCTTTAACGTTTATGGATTCACAGAGTAAATAATGTCTCACTCTCTCTCTCTATTTCTCTTTCTCTATCTATCTATAAATCTATTTTGCTCTATTTCCTGTTTCCTTCTTTTCTATTCGAACTACGAAGGCATGAAATTAAATGAAAGCTAAGTGGTTATAAACAATAGGACTGATTTAGCATACAGGACACTCATCTAAAGTAAATGTATACGAGTGGTTTATATACACATATGGTAGAGTCTCACGTATATAATATAGTGAATAGTGGGGAATCGATTAACTGTGGTTATCCTTGCAATTGTAGGATAAAAGCACCCTTAAGGAATGTTTTAAATCTAAAAACAAGCAAGGAAGATTATACAGATATCAGCTAATCTACTGGAGGATAAAGACAAACAAATAGTAGTACAGTTGGCTTTTAAACCGCGTTGCTGGACGTGTTTCGATCTTGTTGGATCTCATCAGCGAAGCATAGTCATCTCAGTTGGCAGGATGACGATTTGATTAGTATGTATACAGAAATAGAGGTTAAATAGGGTTGTACTGATTATAAATCTCTACAATAGAGCTGAAGGAAAAATACAACAGGGCACGTTCTGCATAAAATACACACACACACATGTATGCGTGGGGGGGGGGGCACATTCTCATTATGTGTAATGAGGTGAGTTGAAAAACTTCGATTAACTGACTTTATCCATGCAATTAAGAAATAAGTTTTCACTCCAGTGGTGGGAGGCAGTATGTGTGCATGTGCTTGTGTGTGTGTGTGTGTGTGTGTGTGTGCATTTATGTGCGTGCGCGCGTGTGTGCGAGCGTACGTGCGTGTGCGTGTGTTTGTGTGCGTGCATGTGTTTTAGTCTATAGCAACGAACAAGAGAGAATATACCTTTTCTTCTCCGAAGGTGAAGTTATATTTTCTTTCAGCTACTTCTTTCACGTTCTTCTCAAATTCGTCCCACTTCGCTCCATATTGAATGTAAAGCGATACTCGGAGTAAAGCTTCGAAAGCCTTCTTAGCAATGATATCCTGGCCGTCCGATCTTTTCCAGTCGTGGTTGCCAACGTATTCACCACTAAACAAAAACATGACTATGTCGATAAAGACATAACTACCGTCAATGTAACCCATATTGTAGGCTTCTAGTAGAAATTTCCTTTTCGTTTCTCCGGGAACTATTAAGAGAATTACTAGAAGAAAGGAAAATAAACACATATATATATATATATATATATATATATATATATATATATATATATATATATATATATATATATATATATATATATATATATAATATATGAGTATATGCATATGTATGTACATGTATGTACATACCTTCATCTACATGTATATATAGATGTATATCTGGGTACATGACGTTGCAAAAAAAACATGGACAAAATGATAAACAGGGTACAGAAAACACACAGGTCACATAGAGAACATTTCCTTCATCAGCTGCCACCATTATAACACTGGCGTTTCGAAGAGATAGGGCAGGACGCATCGTTAAAATGGCTCTTCCCACGGACACAAATTAAATTTGTTCCATGGAGGATAGTGGCGGACGGAAAACAAGACAGGAAAACGAAACGGTGAAATAAACAAACAAAAAAGGCTATACGGCCAGACGTGAAAAAGTATCGTGAACAATATAAAGACAATCTCATTACAGTACCGTAAAGTTTCAATGTAATATAATGATTTCTGATTTAATCACAAGGTCAGGAATTTTGAGGTGAGGCGTTAATGGCTAACGTCGGCTACCGTAATTAATTAGTACTTCATTTTATTGACCCTTTTTGTCTTTTAAAGAAAATCATTGAGTAGTATTAGTTTCAAATTTTGGCGCAAGGCTAGCAATTTGGAGAGGGGGTTAAGTCGATTATATCCACCCCCAGAGCTCAGCTGTTAATTATTTTATCGCTACCACGAAAGGATTAAAGGAAAATAGACTTCGGTGGAATTTGAACTCAGAACGTAAAAACGGACGATATTCTGTTGAACATCTTGCCCGGCGTGCTAACTGTTCTTATTTCTTTATTGCCTACAAGGGGCTAAACATAGAGGGGACAAACAAGGACAGACAAGGGGGTTAAGTCGATTACATCGACCTCAGTGTGTAACTGATACTTAATTTATCGACCCCGAAAGGATGAAAGGCAAAGTGAACTTCGGCGGAATTTGAACTCAAAGCGTAACGGCAAACGAAATACCGCTAAGCATTTCGCCCGGTGTGCTAACTGTTCTGCCAGCTCGCCGCCTTAGCTCAGTGAATAATACTGATTTCAATTTTATTTGTGTATGTGTGTGTGTGTGTGTGTGTAAAGCGGCGAGCTGGCAGACTCGTTAGTGCGTCAAGAAAAATGCTTAGCGGCATTTCGTCCGTCTTTACGTACTGAGTGCAAATTCCACCGAGGTCTACTTTACCTTTCATTCTTCCGCGGTCGTACCAAAATAAGTACCAGTTAAGCACTGGAGTTGATGTAATCGATTTACTCGCTTCCTCGATATTGATGGCCTTGTACCAAAATTTGAAATCAACATTGGTTTCAAATTTTGACGCAAGGTCAGCAATTTTGAAACTGGAGGTAAGTCGATTATATTGACCCCAATGCTCAACTAGTACTTATTTTATTAACCTCCACCCCAAAAAAAGATGGGAAGAATCTCAATCCCAGCGGAATTTGAACCCGCAACGTAAAGACGGACGAAATGCTGCAAGGCACTTTGCCGGGGGTGCTAACGATTCTGCCAGCTTGCTGACTTAAACCAGCAAATAATATTAGTGTTCAAATACTACTTGGGTCGACTTTATCTTTCATCCTTTCGGGGTGAATAAAATAAGTACTAGTAGAGAACTGAGGGTCAATCTAATCGACTTAACTCCAAACCCTCCCGAAATTGCCGGCCTTGTGCCAAAATTTGAAACCAATATTAGCCAGAGTGCGCGCTGCTTGAAAGACAGCACGGAATGATAAGGAGTTGAACACCCTTGATTATATATCTGTCGATGAAAGCTAACCTGAAGGCTAACAATAACAACAATAACAACAAAAATATTAAATGTGATTTCTTACTTCTTTATTGCCCAGAAGGGGCTAAATATAGAGGGGACAAACAAGGACAGATAGAGGGGTTAAGTCGATTACATCGACCCAGTGCGTAACTGGTACTTAATTTATCGACCCCGAAAGGATGAAAGGCAAAGTCGACCTCGGCGGAAATTGAACTCTGAATGTAACGGCAGACGAACTACTGCTAAGCATTTCGCCCGGCGTGCTAACGTTTCTGCTAGCTCACCGCCTTTGTGATTTCTAAATGTGATTTCTAGTATGGGTAGAAAGACCAAAAGAAACAAAAAAATTCTACGTAAACGTGTAGTCGCTTAAATTGGTTTTAATAGTTGACAGATACTTTATACAGTTCTATATTTAAGAGATGAGGAATTATTTACATTATTTACATTATTTACATTTGTCGGATAGTTGTCCTCATCTTGTTTGTTGTTAGCACAACGTTTCGGCTGATATACCCTCCAGCCTTCGTCAGGTGTCTTGGGGAAATTTCGAACCTGGGTTCTCATTCCTAACGATGTTACTATTATTATATTATTATTATTATTATTATTATTATTATTATTACTATTATTAATCAGGTCGCTGCCGTGAATCGAACTCGGAACCTTGGCGTAGTGGTTAAGAGCGCGGGCTACTAACCCCAAGGTTCCGAGTTCGATTCACGGCAGCGACCTGATTAATAATAGTAATAATAATAATAATAATAATATAATAATAGTAACATCGTTAGGAATGAGAACCCAGGTTCGAAATTTCCCCAAGACACCTGACGAAGGCTGGAGGGTATATCAGCCGAAACGTTGTGTTAACAACAAACAAGATGAGGACAAATATCCGACAAATGTAAATAATGTAAATAATGTAGATACTTTATGATATCGAGTCCAAAACAGATGAAATTAGAATGTAAAGGATATTAAATAACTGCTACAAGGAATTTTGTCTAACATTCTAAGACACTCGTGAGCAACCCACGGCCCGCAGTTCTTTTTGAATGACACGCCTGACGAAAAATTAGCTTGAATTTTTTAATAGCGCGGCCTATCTGGTGATGAGTCATGTTTCATGCAGCCATCTTCTCGAAAAAGGCTGCCAGTGCCTGCAAGAATTCTGCGAATCCTCATCATTGAAAATATTCATACGCACGTACACACAAACGGACGCGCGCGCACACACACACACACACACACACACACACACACACAAACACACACACACACACACACACACACACACACACACACACACACACACACACACACACACACACACACATACACACACAAATAAGGCGGCGAGCTAGCAGAAACGTTAGCACGCCGGGCGAAATGCTTAACGGTATTTCGTCTGCCGCTACGTTCTGAGTTCAAATTCCGCCGAGGTCGACTTTACCTTTCATCCTTTCGGGGTCGATTAAATAAGTATCAGTTACGCACTGGGGTCGATAGAATCGACTTAATCCGTCTGTCTGTCCTTGTCTATCGACTCTGTGTGTAGCCCCTTGTGGGTAGTAAAGAAATAACACACACACACACACACACACAAATACACACACATACATAGATACACAAATACACACAACATTAAATATTAACGAGAATTTTTTCTTTGTATTGCATTGATGGGCGAAAGCTTTTTCTACTTACTTCTGGATCTACTAGATGCTGACTGTAAATAATAACGTAAGCTAGTGTTAAAAATTCCGTTGAAAGAAATAACGTTCGGTTCGAAGCCAGACTTCACAAGACCGTCTTTCAAGCTGTTTCCCAACACATCCGAATTAGCGTCACTGACGTCATATATAAGTGAAATATTTTTCCAATGGTAATAGTGGAAGACACTGGAGAGCACTCGGCGGATTCTACACTGGCAAAACGACATCCGGGTCATCGTTGTATAAATGGTTTTGTTTTTGAACTTTCCGTTATCACCAAGACCTGAAAACAAAAGTAATAATAATCATTTCAAATTTTGGCCTAAAGCTAGCAATATCAGGAGATGGAGAAAATCGATTACATTGACGCCAGTACTCAACTGGTACTTATTTTATCGACCCCAAAAGGATGAAAGGCAAAGTCGACCTCGACGGAATTTGAACTCGGAATGTAGCGGCAAGCGAAATACTGCTAAGCATTTCGCTCGACGTGCTAACGATTCTGCCATATCGCGGCCTTAATAATAATAATGATAATAATAATAATAATAATAATAATAATAATAATAATAATGAGGAGGAGGAGGAGGAGGAGGAGGAGGAGGAGGAGAAGAAGAAGAAGAAGAAGAAGAAGAAGAAGAACAACAACAACAACAACAGCAACAACAACAACAAGATCATAAAGGAGCTAGAACCAACGGGGAGCTACAAATACCTAGGGGTATTTGAAGGCAATGGAATCAAACATTCGATGATTAGGGAAAAGATCAGAAAGGAATGTTATCGCAGAGTAAGGGCAATACCCAAGAGAGAGCTGAACGCAAGAAACAAGATCGAAGCGATCAATACTTTAGCCATACCGGTCGTGATTTAAGGTTTCAATATCATTAACTGGTCAATTACTGATATCTTGGCAGAAAAATACGAAAATTGTTGACAATGCATAGAATGCACCACCCTAAGGCAGATATAGAACGACTTTACCTGCCAAGAAAAGAAGGTGGCTGTGGACTTTTACAACTGGAATTAACAATGACTATCACAATTGGCCTAAACACCTACCTGAAAAACTTTGATGATTAGATGTTAAAACTTGTCTTAAAGCATGAAAACAAGAAAACATCATACTCAGTAATAAAACAGGCAAAGAAATATCTAAGTGAATTCCAAATACAACAATCCTAGAATTAGACCTGCTGGAATCCAACACAGCAAAAGTTAAGCGTCTGAAAACTCGTGCTAAAGCTGCTGCTTTAGATGTTCTTACTGATAAATGGCAAGAAAACCTTCTCAATGGCAAATACCCATAGAGAGCTAAAAATGTCGATGTTGACAAAACCCTTACCCATCAATGGTTAGTATCTTCTGGCTTAAAATCAGAGGCAGACGGGTTTATCATAGCAGCCCAAGATCAATGCCTACCTACAAGAAGCTTGCAGGCCAACATCTTAAAGAACGATAGTAGCCCAATATGTCGTGTATGTAAACAACAAAATGAAACCATCAATCATGATGTCTCCATGTGCAGTCTTCTTGCGCCTACAAAGTATCTCAACGGGCATAATAGAGCAACACAGTATATTCACTGGGTAATTTGCAAAGACTTGGACCTTCCTCATTATAAAAACTATTGGGAATACTCCTTTAGAACTTCACCGTTCAAACAGACAGGAAGATAGATGCAAATGGGCCAGATATTATATTGAAAGACTTCAGACAAAAATCATGCCTCCTCATCGATATGACTGTCCTAATCGATATAAATGTATCTGTCAAGACCTACCAAAAATTGAACAAATATAAAGATCTTGAAATAGAAATTGGCAAAATATGGAGCCTCAAGACTAAAACAATATCTGTTGTCATAGGTGCCCTAAGAATGATAGCAATAGGGGGTGATTGCTACCTAGCTCAGATACCAGGAAATCCAAAAATTGAAGAAATTCTAAAAATAGTGTTCATGAGAACTGCTCATATCCTATGTAAAATATTGTTTATGTAATCCCAAAAATATTTTAATCCGTAAACAATGTCAAAATACTTTCAGATGTACATAACAGCATATACCTTTTACTGTCATCTTAATATCAGACAATCATCTTATAATCAAATTACTTTTGAAACAAACTTCCAGTTTACTTTATGTTTTGACAGACATTCTCTAGAACAATACTCTGTGTAAAACCAAATATATGGCACCTTAGTCATAATACTAACTTGAACTTCTAACTTGTCTCATGAAGTCTCTGGGTGAGACTTGGAGTCAACTTGTATAAATACAAAGAAAAGCCAAACATATAATAATAATAATAATAATAATAATAATAATAATAATAATAATAATAATAATAATAATAATAATAATAATAATAATAATAATAATAATAATAATAATAATAATGCCCTGATGCAGTACCAGGCATTGGCTCTCATGGCTTCTGATCTTAACTGATTGGAAGTGTTATCATGTACATTGTTTTGTCTTGGTATAAAAGATGGGCTATAGCAAATATTCTGCTCAATACCAAAGATTTACTTGTTAGTTATTTGACTTTAACTAGTTGAGCATGTTCCTTAGTGGCTGACGATATGTGCATCTCTGATCACGAGCAGAAGTAGTGGGAGAGCATCATAGCCATGTGTTGAAAGGAATTCTTTGGGGTTTGGATAATTCACCTTTTGAAACATAGGTGTTACGTTCAACATCCTTAAACAACCCTTATTCAGAGACCTTTTGAGCAGGATAGTCTACTCGACCTGACTAACGGCTTAGTCAAAGACATAGAGAAGCCACTTGCTCTCTTTTTATTTGCTGGATCTGGGAAAAGGAACAGTACCACGACTTTTGCAACCCTCCAGGAACGGTGAGACAGAGGCCGTTAATGCTTTGCTTAAACTGTTACAAGTTAACACCTGCAACTAGGACATGAGAAGGAATGTGATTTTAGAGGAAGGAATGGGAATAATAGTAGCGTGGGTTTGGAAGTGGAAACAATAAGGCTGACTAGAGGTGGAAAGACAAGAGAGATGGGAGCGCTTAAATGGAAGAGGCACAAGACAGAGCCATCAAAGCATTGGTAGAATAGAAAGAATACAGAGAATAATAGATAGAGAGAGGAGACAGCACACCTACAGGCTAGAGTTGCAGCGTGACTGTGACTGATAACAGGGTTTGAATCAATATGATGGTAATTAGCTTTGTAACTTAATTTGGTCGTTGGGTCAACACTCAGCTTCCATTCTTCATGTAGTAATTCAATGGTGTGCTCTCGTATTGTCTCCCACCAAGTACTTATATTTGAACTTAATATTGCTCGATCACAAAACCCTCATTACTACCTGATGTACCAACGAGGGATCCTCTACGTAGTCGCTCGACCTGTTAGAAATTGCAAACAAATTCTCCCTAATCACAACTCCACTGTCTTAAAAAAAGAAGTAGGACATAACGTAGTGCTAGAGATACATAAAAATGGGATGGCCACGATTGGAGTACCTTTGATCATAGATGTACTCAATCGAGGCTAACTAGGATTTAACAATAGCATATCATCCTATGGAGCTTTCATTGAACTAACTTTGAAACGGGTGTTAAATGTTATGTATCTTTGTTATGAACATATCGCAACGCTGGCCTCAATGAAAATACTTACCATTTGCAATCTATGTTTTAATAGATAACGAACAAGCAATAAATCGGGTTAAATCACCATTATATGCAGCAGAAGCATTGTGAATGTATCGAGTGCTTATTGAAAATTTTCAAGTGCGCTTTCGGAAAATAAATGTACATTGCCGAGTTATGTAGTAAACAAGTGTGTCCAATTGTGAGAGTAGGGTTCTAGCAAACAGAATCCACGAAGCTGTTACTAATCTCGAAGGAAAGATGTTTACATCCATCTTATGTCACTAATACTCCAAATTATCCTCTCAAAAATATATATCGTTTATCTTCTATGTTCTACAGGAAAAAACAATGAATGAGGCAGGCCAGTATATCCTACCGAGAGATACAATGACGTCCTCGCAAGCTAACTCCGGACGCACCACTAATAAAAAGAAATAAAATAGCAACTTACCTGTAATTAATGGAATATCCCAATACGATGCCATGAGGCTGGTCGGTTCGACAGCATATGTGCAAGCAGGACCAATGAATGCTACGATTTTATCATGGTAGAACAACTCGGCTGCCATGCCTAGATAATGAAATTTAAAAAGGAAAATTATATATTAAATAGCTGTTTTCATGACACGTACAGATACGTGTGTATTTTCACACATATAAATACATATACACTCAAATACATATTCACAAATACATACACACTGAAAACCCCAACACATATATATTAACTCATAAAATCGAATACAAACACACGGACGCATTACACATCAAGATAACATCTATACTGAAAATAGTAGCAAATTCTCCCTCTAATTACATTTCATTATCTCGAAAGAGAGAACATATAGGATAACGGATTTCTGGACACACTTAAAAAATATTGAATGATCCTAGTTGAACTGTCCTGAGGACTGACCTGGTGTTAAACAACAACAACAGTGGGTTTTCGTTGAAACAATGACATAGAAGCACTTGATATGCGCTTGTGGTGGATGGATGGATACTGACTAAAAGGGTTTACGAGACTCTATGAAGATATAGGGATACAACTAAATTAGTGCATATCAAAGAGGGAATACTATTGTGACTAGACTAACAAAAGATACTGAAGGACAAATTGAAAGGAAATAATGTCTCAGAATGCCAACCAATTATATGTGTACCAATTATGTGAAAACTCCTAACAGGGATAATTGTAGAAGAGATATATTAACAGCCATTTGAGAAACATCTAATTCCTGATGAACAGAAAACCTTTTGTATAAAAAACAGAGGAACAAAAAAGCAATTAATGCTCAACAAAATAGTTTTGAGAATTTGCAGACGATTTTAAAATGCATGGATTGCGTGGAATGATTATAGAAAAGTATACGATTTAATCTCACAGTCGTGGATCAAGCGATGCCTATAATTCTTTGAGGTGTCAGAAAACATTGAGTACATACTAGTTAGAATATGCAATACGAGACTAGGGAATAGAGTTGACATCAGGAGAGGAAAGATTAAAAATTGTATAGATCAGAAAAAGATTCTTTCATGGAGACAGCATTTCTTCCGTCTAGTAAAGATGGGATCAGTAACAAAGGAATCGGTAATCGCACTGATCCCTTTTTCGATTATACTAAATAAAGCTTAAGAAGGGTACTCGTTGAGAGAGAATAGGGGAACTACTTTCTGTTTATGATTTAAAGCTCTGTAGCAAAGGCAGGAGTCAAATGGATTCCTTGATACAAAATGTAAGAATATTTAGTAAGAATATTGGGATGACTTTTGGAATCGAAAAATGTGTAATGATAAAGATGAAGCGAGGAATAAAAAGTGCTGGAAGAAATTTACCTAATGTTGAGTATATTAAACTATTAGACGCGGAAGAAACATATAAATATCTGGTGAGCTAGTAGAAACGTTAGAATGCCGGGCAAAATGCTTAGCATTATTCTGGCTGCATTTATTAAGACGGTGAGATGGCAGAATCATTAGCACGCCGGGTGAAATGCTTAGCGGTACTTCGTCTACCGCTACGTTCTGAGTTCAAATTCCGCCGAGGTCGACTTTGCCTTTCATCCTTTCGGGGTCGATTAAATAAGTACCAGTTACGCACTGGGGTCGATGTCATCGACTTAATCCCTTTGTCTGTCCTTGTTTGTCCCCTCTATGTCTAGCCCCTAATGGTCAATAAAGAAATAAGAAACATAAATATCTGGGAATTTTAGAAAGCGACAAAATCAAAAGAAATAAAAATGAAGGAAACCCTCAGTTGTTGTTGTTGTTTGTGATGGTGGTGGTGGTGCTGCTGTTGCTGCTGTCACGGCTTTTTTGGGGGTTTTTTCACTTTTGTTTTCGTCGTCATTGTTGTTGCTGACGTTGCAATTTATTGCAGCAACGGTGGAGCGGAAGATGGCGACGAAAGTAGAGGTGTTACTATCACTGTCCATCTTTGCGTTTTTTGTTGCCATTGCTGCTGTTAATTTGTTGCCGCCATCGCCGCTACGTGTTACAGTGATGGCGGAGGTGCTGCTGTTGCTGCTGTTTTGGTTTGTGGCCATTAAGACGGAGAAGGCGGCATCAAGACTGCCACTCCAAATGCCATACTTTGATATTTTTTCTAAGATGGGTAAATTACAGAAAAAATAATAATAATTCCGTCCCAAAACTGAAACGGAAGGGCCAAAACTAAACGGAATTGGCCAGTTCTTTGGGATCCTGGTGAGTTTAACAACAAAATAGAATGGAACTTTTAGCAGTAGACGTTTTAAAATATAGCTGATATGTATCAAAATTTAAGAACGATCCGAAAGGGGCTTCTTACCAATACAAAATCAAAATAATAATAATAACAATAATTAGGAGGAGGAGGAGCAGGAGGGGAGGAGAAGAAGAAGAAGAAGAAGAAGAAGAAGAAGAAGAAGAAGAACAACAACAACAACAACAACAACAACAATAACAGCAGTACTTTATTAGCTACAGTTTTGCCAAAAAGAGCGAGAGCGTTACGATACGATACAATGCAGGCGTACCATTTAAAAAAAAGATGCGTGTAAGCATGAGAAATAATACAAAAAGAAAAAACAAAAGAGTACAAAGAAAAATTCTCCCAAAAGAGATCTCCGCTGGATATACGTGAAAGCACCATGAAAAAACCACGGTCACCCTGACCACAAAGACAAGTGCGTTTCTCCCCAGCTATTCTCCTCCAATCTATAGACATATGCTCTGAGCAGTCCGTTCACTTGGATCGTGCTTGTCACTCTCATCGACCTTTCAACATAATAATATGATGGGGAGGTGATGGATGCTTTTGTTTCTTGTTGACAATTCAATAACATTAGAGTAATCATTATTGTGTTGTGTGTGTTTTGTGTGCTTCAGTTTTTACATTTTACACGTTAATTTGTATAACATCAATAAAAGTCACGTCTGCCATTATTGTTTTTACTGACAATATAAATCATTGTTGAGCCGCTGCTTGTTCTTGATTTCTTTGTACTGTGATAGTCTTCAATGTGTTGCATCTGTTTTTTGTTTTGTTTTGTTTTGCTTTGTTTTCCTTTTCTTCCTAACAAATATTGGGAAAAGACAACAAATATTATGAAAAAAATTATGAACCTATAAAATTACGATAAAAAATCATTGACAATGACATGAAACGGGGAAAAGAAAATAAGAGGAAGGAAAAATAATAATAATAATATGAATAATCCTCTCCGCTGTGGGCACAAGAGCCGAAATAAGAATCAAGTGTGTGTGTGTGTGTGTGTGTAAAAGTCGGGATGCGTAGAATTCATTTACTCAACTGAAAAATGCATTAAATACTACAAAACGTACACGTGGAACAGACACAGAAGGACCGTAATTCTTCATCAGTTATCGACCGAAAACTTCTAATACCTAGTTTCGTGCCTTTAATGATAATACTGGGAATTTCGTATATCGGCGACACCCACAAGATTTGCGTAGAATTAGGGCTTGAGCAAACAAGGCAATACAGGGTGGACGTACGAAAGTAAGCAAATGTAGTTTGAAACGATAGACGAAGACAATAACTAAAGCCTTTCGGTCAAATACGAGAATGATGGGTAACGCCTGGAAGAAATCCTCAAATGGATATAAAATAATGGAATTTATAAGAGAAGAGAGAAAGTTGACCGGCATGCTAGGTGTCCGGTGACGAAAGGGCAGAGATGAGAAAACTAGTCACGGGTCATGTGTGGGCAGTAGATAGAAGGAAAGGAGGATGAGAGAGAGAGAGAGAGAGCAAACAGAGGGAAGGGAGATAGTCTACAATTAAGTGTGAGAAGACGAGAAAGCGGGAAAGAGGAAGTAAGAATGCTAGAAAAGGCATATTAGGATGAAAGAGAAAGAGGATCGCAAAAAATATATATAAAAACTTACTCTTTCTTTCTTTCTCTCTCGTCCTAATATTCCTTTTCTAGCATCCCTACTTCATCTCTCCCTTTCTTTTGTCTTCTCACAATTGTAGACTTTTTCCTTCATTCCCCTGTTCTATCTCTCTCTCTCTCTCTCTCTCTCTCACTCTCACATTGTCTCTCTCTCTCTCTCTCTCACTCTCACATTCTCTCTCTCTCTCTCTTTCTCTCCCTCTCTCTCTCTATCTCTCTCTCTCTCTCTCTCTCTCTCGCTCTCATCCTCCTTTCCTTCTATCTACTGCCCACACGTGACCCGTGACTAATATTCTCATTTCTGCCTTTTCGCCACCGGACACCTAGCGTGCCGGTCATCTTTTTCTCTTCTTTTACTAATTCTGGGTTTTTTTTATATCCATTTGAGGATTTCGTTCCAGGCGTTCGAAACGCGGAGTAGATGGAACAGGGACAACTGAAGAAGGGAAATATTCTTTATGTTGCATGTCTCGTTTCTCTGGTTTTTTCGTTGTTCGAAAAAAACTTCGTTTTCTGTTTTCGTCTTTATGTTTTCGTTTCTCATTGTGTTTAACGTTTTTTTGTGATATCCTGTACCCATATATACATGTATGTATACATAGAGATGTAGGTATGTACATATATGCATGGATATATGCATATATTTATATATTATTTAAATTATATTGTAACTCGCAGAGTAAACTCCACCAACCCATTCCTATTTAGCTGAAATAGAGGCTCGTTTGTTGAATCCTAACTGAAGTAAATACTTAATGTAAACAAAAAATTATTATACCTGAAGGTAACCGAAGTAATGCTGATTGGAAGTTAATCTGCTTTATCTACTAATCTTTAGGGAAATTATTGTTAACGTGGTTTATACAGATGGCATTAAAAAGCTAACTATAATTTTAAAAATAAGTGTTATGAATAAATAACGATATTAATCAATGTGACCAATACTATTTCCATGTTTCCGTCGAGTACGGGAGATAACTCCAGAACATTTTGGTAGTATTCTGACTTTTTTGGCGAATCATATCTTTTATCGTACATGCCGAGATAGCGATAAAAAAATTGTCAGGTATATGTACAAGATTTTACATTTTTTGGAGGTTTGCGAAATTAGATTTGTTTAGCAATTAAATCATTCTGATACACCACACCATTTGCAAGAAAAATTATAGGGAAGCTACTTTTCAATATAATGTGGGGATAGTTAGGTTCTTCTATTAAGACCTGGTAACATCAGAGCATCAATCTAACTTTTCTTCTACTTCTAGTTCTCAAGTTCTACAGCGCTTATGCTCATTATGCCGTTTAATTTATACGGTTCTATCTACAGCTCAGTTAACAACTCGATCTGTTGTTCAATATACGGTTAAATTTACGTTTAATTTATTATTTAATCTAGGTCCAATTCACTCCTCGATCTAATATGCATTCTTCTACTTACTCTGCATCTAAACTTGCCAGTCGATCGATCTACCGTTTGGTTTATCTTTTAATTTACTGAGCCTGAGAAGCGTATAATATTTACAGATCTCATTTCATTTCCTTTGGAAACCTCAAGTTTTGTATACC
Organism: Octopus bimaculoides; assembly: GCF_046866305.1. Classification (NCBI taxonomy): domain Eukaryota; kingdom Metazoa; phylum Mollusca; class Cephalopoda; order Octopoda; family Octopodidae; genus Octopus; species Octopus bimaculoides. The sequence continues at coordinate 76,820,865 of NC_142934.1, read as the reverse complement.
TCTGAAGAGAGCTACAGGAAGTTACTCTAATGTATCCTCTCTAGAGATATAATGCTATCATATAAAGCAAAGGATGTCCGGAACTAGGTATTTCTCCTCATATCGAATTATAGCAGTTTTATTTCACTTTTCAATCAACAGGATTGACCGTAGACAAACTATAAAAAAAAACTAAAAGTAATTAGTAAAAATAAGCTAGTGAAGAATCCTAATGACTAAAACAGTGGCGAGATAAAACGGAATAAAAACAATACTAATGTCTGTTGTCACTTCGAAGTTTAAACGTTCTCTCCCAAGCATTCAATCGTGGTACTCCGTCGGTTACGGCGACGAGGGTTCCAGTTGATCCGATCAACGGAACAGCCTGCTCGTGAAATTAACGTGCAAGTGTCTGAGCACTCCACAGACAGTTGTTCCTTTAACGTAGTTCTTGGGAAGATTCAGCGTGACACAGTGTGTGACAAGGCTGACCCTTTGAAATACAGAAAGAAAGAGTACAGCAGGATTAGCCACCACCCCCTGCCGGAGCCTCGTGAAGCTTTAGGTGCTTTCACTCAATAAACATTCGCAACGCCCGGTCTCGGAATCGAAACTGCGATCCCACGACCGCGATTCCGCTGCCCTAACCACTGGGCCATTGCACCTCCATAATCATTCAGTATAGCAAAAATGGATATGTAATCATTGCAGTAACTTAATCCCAGCTGTAATACATAACTAATTGTTTCTACAATGTGTTATATCGACTTCTACTCAACACCACGAGGATATAGGACACGATAATAGAGGGGGAAAATGGACGTTAGTTTCTGACACTATTTATGAGCGGAGAAGGCTGTCATTGAAATACATTAAGTACAATGTCAACTCATAAGAAACTCATTTCCATTAATCAAAATATCCATTCTATTTGCATATTGTAATACATAACTGCCTGAACACAGGAAGTAACAATGAGAGGTGATCATGGGCCAAATAAATCCCATAGAAACCAGCATAGCTGCTATTCTTCATGTCGAGTGATGGGCGAATGATCGCAGATTCGAGTCCAGCTATCAGTGATGTGCTGACTTCCTTGAGAAAGACCCTTTACCTCCCATTTTTCAGTTCATCGAACTGTGTGTGTGTTTTTGGAATTGCGTGCACTGGTTTTTGGAATTGCTACATTTTTCTACTGTTATTCAATACACCGTATAATGGTTTCAAATTCTGGCACAATGCCAGCAATTCTACTTGAAGTTGCGATGTATTTTTGTATGATGATGACAAAAATTACACTCATTTTCCTAAAAATTAGTAATAAAGAAGTTACAAGTTATGTCATGTTAGCCACTCGAAAACCTCCAGATATATCGTGTCTGTTGGCCTCCATTGAAAATCGGCACACACGAAATCTTTAAGTGGTCTCTCGACCTGCCAGAAATAGCAGCCAAATCTTCCCTAAACTACACCACAACATTTAAAAAGGCAAAAAAAGATGAAACATTGTGCCACAACACGTTTATTCCCTCGCTTGGGTCAGAACCAGGCGCTTTCCACTTGTGACGTGTTAATAACATTTAAATTAAAGTCAAATCAGTATTGGTTTATTTACGTCCTTGTAACTTAGCTGTTTGACATTCGAGACCTATAGAATAAGTGCTAGACTTTAAAAAAATGATAATAAGTACTGCAGTTCAAATTACACCTCCGATATCTGGTTTTCTTGTGACAGGAAATGAAGCCTTCAGGATACGACAAATGAGAGTAGGCCTTCAATTTCAGACAGTTAGACACATCGATTGGAACAACGTTTCGGTCACATCAATATGCAGGTTGGTCCTAATAAATCTGAGCTATGGGCAAAGCAATCTAGCTATGGTCACCCCACCTTTTCAGATATAGTTTCTCTTTTGTTTTTGTTTTTTTGTTTTTTGTTTTTTTGGTGGGGTTGTATAATACAGTACGATATGATTTGAAATAGATTTGGCAGCTATTTCCAGTACGTTAATCGACCGCATTGAGACTCCTATTTTGACTCGAGATCCCTCATTAGTTCATAGACTGGGGAGTAAATGGAAATAGTAAAAACGCAAGATATGAGAGTCTGTTTAAAATATTTATTTTGTTTCATCTGCCAGTTTGACTTTATTAAAACACAATACAAGCGTAAGAAACTACAAAGGGAAAACTAGGAAAAATAACACATTAGGTTGAAATGTCGTTTTGAACGAAGGACCTGGCAGTATGACCACATTTAATGAAAATTATTTTGTGATCACTATCATCATCATCTTCATTTTCATTTACATCATCACCATTGATCGACTACAGCTTCCTCTTGAGTTGGACACGATAACGAACTCGTCTTATTCCCTCGTCAGGGAATTAAATTTATCAACAGTTACACCACTACTGTCCTCCAACAGGGTTTTCGCCGTGGTTCCGGAAGAACGCTACAGTTCACCTTCCCATGGGTCAGTTTCAAAAGGATTGTTTTTTTGGCAGATAATTCTGAGAGTCTCGGAAAGTTTATAGTAAGTTACATCCATCTTCTGTTTGTGGGTTAAAAATGGTGATCACCATAAAGATGTTCATTGGTCACCTTCTGTATCCAGCTGATTAATGAACCATGTGGTGTATTGGCGTATAGTACCCATCAACGTTGGACTTAATGAGGGTCCAACTTTCACACCCACAAAGGAAGATAACAAAAGGACGTCATTGGTAAGGTCTTTATCAACCAGTGCCATCGATTCAAACCACTTGAAATATTTGGTGTAAAGGTGAAGGCTAACTCCTCGCGATTTCCAGCAGTTTGCCGAAGAGCGTAGCTCAAAAACCATGGTAAAAATGAAGGATACCAACATGTCACTTTGTAAGGCTTCATTTCGCAGCTCAACCATTTCAATTTCCTTGTACGGTGAGATCACTCATGTTACAAGGCCTGACACGCATGCCTTGAAGATCTTGCTCACACTTCCACGATGAATTAAATCAACGTTTTCTTGAAATTGATAAATGTAAGAGAACAGGCAGAAGTTGTCCTTCTTATCTCTTGTATCATTCTAGGAAAAGCCAAGATCAGCACATCTGCTGTCTAGTTCTCACAGAAAGCATTTTAGTTATATTTCAGTTAGGGATCAAAAGCTACTTTTCTCTGGTTGAGGATATCCGAATATAGATCTTTACTGATTGCCAGGTCAGAGTGGTGCTATGGTGGTTGGTCTTTACAAGTGAACTAAAGTTTCTAAAGGAAACAATGCTTTGTTTTGTTGTCCGTCATCAATGATATGTTCCAGATGTTTAATAAGATGTCATCCAGGTCACTATTTCTGAACCCCGAAGATGGGATCCCATCTGGTCCAGCATTCTTTTTCTGAAAGATCTCTCGAACTTCTTCAACTCAACCATGGGGACCTAGCCTTTTGATATAATTATTATAAGCTGATGCGTGGGTGAAGGAGGCGTTCAGTGTCACAAACAAGAGAAACAGAAATCAGTATGGAAAAATAAAGCATACATATACTTTTTATGTTTATTTTGCACTAAAGCTACACAAGTAAGTCGAGTGTGTTGCACTTACTAAAAGTGTGAAGGTGCAACGCGCAAAACTCTCAGTTCTAGAGTCACTTATGAGGCATATTCAAATGTGTGTGTGTGTGTGTGTGTGTGTGTGTGTGTGTGTGTGTGTGCGTGAGGGAGAGAGAGACAGAGAGAAGGATGCGAGGGAAGGCGGGAAGGGAATAGTGGAGATGGAGTGAAAAAAGTGTCTCAATAATGGCACATAAAGTATTTTCCATTATTATATCTTTATTTTGAAATTTAACATAAGAATCGATATTTTCGCTTCCTGTAACTAATACTACATTCTTTCCTTGCTCGTACGTACGTATATATGTATGTATGTATGTATGTATGTATATATATATATATATACATATATATATATATATATATATATATATATATATATATATATATATATATATATATATATATATATATATATATATATATATATGCTAGCAAACGCACCCGTCCTTTGGACGGTTTAAGTTGCTTTGGTGGTATTTTTTTCACCAAATAATTGAACTACCGCGAAGTTTTATGAGTAGCACGGTAATCTATGTTTCCGATTAACCTAGGAACAGAAAACCAAATTGAAGGCTGGTTATTGTGGAGGTCGTTGCACTTTAATGATCATAGAACATATAAGTTTGCAAGCGATGCAAAGTAGAGCTTCTGAAGTATTTGGGGAGTAGATTACGGATAATGACTACAAAGTATAGTTGTTTTACATGAAAGCGAAATTTCTTGTCAGAAACAGCCACATAAATGGTATAAGGAAATTGAAGGAAGACGTTGAAACTTTTCCTCTACGAGTTTATTTTATTCAACAGCAAATGGAGCTATTTTTCGGAGAAAAGAATGATTGATACGTTCAAAAATAGCAATATACCTACTTGAAAAAGTAGAGTTAAAGGAATGTATTTGCTACGTGCTTACAGTGTACGACCACTCTGAAATTGACTTCAGGTAACGAAAAATTAAGACATGAAGAGTTTAACTTCAGTTCACGTATACTGCTTTGAATCTTTAGCAGTTTTCAATGAAAAGATGTCGCGTTCTAAATATCATAATGGATGGATAAATAAGCATTCTCAAAGTGAAACAAGCCATATATATATATATATATATATATATATATATGATCATAAGATTTTGGTTTCGATTGCTGGACCGAGCGATGCATTGTTTTCTTGAGCAAAACATTTCACATTGCCCCATCTTACTCATCTGGCAAGAATGAGTAATCCTACAATGGACCTGCGCCTTATGTGGGCAAGAAATAAATATATTCGCCATAGAATCGGAAAACCAGCTTTATTAACCTGTGTCTCGGGAAGGATCTTTTATATATATATAGGTGTAGGAGTGGCTGTGCGGTAAGTAGCTTGCTTACCAACCATATGGTTCCGGGTTCAGTCCCACTGCGTGGCACCTTGGGCAAGTGTCTTCTACTATAGCCTCGGGCCGACCAAAGAAGCCCGTCGTATATATGTATATATATATATATGTATGTGTGTGTATATGTCTGTGTGTCTGTGTTTGTCTCCCAACATCGCTTGACAACCGATGTTGGTGTGTTTACGACCCGTAACTTAGCGGTTCGGCAAAAGAGACCGATAGAATAAGTACTAGGCTGCCAAAGAATAAGTCCTGGGGTCGATTTGCTCGACTAAATGTGGTGCTCCAGCATGGCCGCGGTCAAATGACTGAAACAAGTAAAATAGTAAAAGAGTATGTATATGTATATATATATATATATATATATATATATATATATATATATACACACACACACACACACACACACACACACACATTACACTGAGGGAAAGACAGGTTGACAAACAGACAAAAAGAAGAGGAAGTTCCAACTGAAGCAAAAATATAAAATGAAAGATCCAGACTGAAGTACATGTTCCTGCTCACCTACTGTTCTCCTTTTTCTATTTGTATCTCCAGCAACATATCCTAAGAAAACAAACATGAAACGATCTCCTTATCAGTTCAGTTCAGTTTGCTTAAGGCATATAATTTCTGTATACAGACTTCATCAATTGAAACAGCACAGTAAGCTAAGGCTACAGAAATAACCAAGGAAATAACACAAAAGACTTACACAAAGCCAAAGATAAATATCTCATCTCCGTTAAATCCAATATTGAATGTACAGCTTTAGCAGCATTTAATGGACCTTCTACGCGACCTGTCTATATGTTAGAAATAGCAACCAAAGCCTCACTGAAATCCTGTTCTAATAACGTTTTTTTTTTTAATCAAAATGAAGATACTGGCGTAGCTGTGTGGTTAAGAAGCTTGCTTTGCAACCACGTGATTTCGGATTCTGTCCCACGGTGCGGCACCTTGGGCAATCGTCTTCTACTATAGCTTTGTGAGTGATCTTGCTAGACGGAGACTGTACGGAAATCAGTCATATTTATATACGTGTGTAAGCGTGTGTTTGTCTCACTCGCTCACCACTTGACAAGCGGTTTTGGTTTGTTTAGGTCTCTCTAACTTAGCGGTTCGGCAAAAACAACCGATAGAATAAGTGTTATACTTTAAAAATAATAATTAGCTTTGATATCGATGATTTTTTTTCAACTAAAGCCCTTCAATGCGGTGCTTCAGCATAACCGCAGTCAAATGACTGAAATAAGTAACAGATAAAAAAGATTCTGTCCTAGACATAGTACATCAGGGTGAAGGTGGGATGTATAGCATGGTAGCAGCTAGAATACCTTTGATCATTAGTACATAGTATCGACCCCAGCAACTGACTAGTCATTTATTTTATTTTATTGACCCCCGGAAAAATGAAAAGCGAAGAAGTTGTCATCGATGGATTTAATCTCAGAACGTGCACGTTAATACCTGTGTGCATATATGTGTGTATATGTGTGTGTATATATGTGTTTGCTTGCAATGTTTCGCACGAACGAAACATTTTGCTTAACATACGTGATGAAATTGATATCAGTTGTTATAGCTTTAAGCTTGAAATTAATTATTTGTTTCTAATGACTACAGACCGGGGATTTTACAAACGTAACGGCGTTGTAAGTAAAGTGAGATGTCTCCACATGGGGATTTGAAATTGTATCACGGACTGCCGCTCTACTTTCAAATACATCACCTCTTCATAGGCTACAAAAACACTATACCTACATCATACCACGCTACAATATACCACATCCCACTGCACAGCAAAAACACTGCGCCTGTACCGCATTCCACGAGAAAGAGGGTGTCTCTGGGTAGTCGGTCAACCTTTTAGAAATAGCAACCGAATTCCCTCAAATCAAACCCTATTATTATCTTCAAAAAGGAAAGGACACATTAGCCTGTGTAGTTCTGGATAGCTCTAAAATTACTGGATAGTCAAAGCTGGAATACTGCTTGATCATACGCTTAGTTAAGCAACAACAACTCTCACACTACACCACATCATACCATTCTGTAAGTTGCCATTGTGCGACTAAAGATCAAACCCACCACACTGTATTCCGTATTTAATTAATTATAATTAATTAGAATTTCTGCGTTGTCTAACTTCCCTTTTAAAACCAGAATCAGTTTAACATCATTCTATTTAAAACCCTTAATAAAAGAATGTAACCCGTGTATGATTATATTAAATATGTTTTGCAAACAACTTGCACATGCAAGTGATACCAATCGAAAGCTTCGCATACCGGAAGCCAACAAGTGTATGGGATCATCAGGAGAGAATGCGCACCGTTTGGGACAGCATCATTGCACACCGGTCCCCCTCACTGACATGAGGCCCCGCTTGCTAAATCAACTGGTTATCAACTATAGCTCAATATTCTTCTAGACATCGCTCATCGTCTCTTTCTAACCAAATTTAGTGGCTAGCTTTTTCCACTGTAGTTTGGATATCGTTCGTGGTGATATTTACTTTACGATGAGTTAGGCCTATCGATAACAACAGTCGCTTCACACTGTCCAACGAATCCTCTAAACCCGACTTCGATTGGAAAATGCTCGGTTTCTTCACATTCCTCGAGGAGGCCTGATCCTCCTGCTTGGTCCACACTTTCCTTTCGCTAATCAGATATCATCCATCACTCCAAATAATTCCTTTCCTGTATCGTATATTGAGCTTGTTAACTTTCCCAGTTTCTCCACTGTAGATCGTCACTTGATAAAGAGCTTGGCATACTTTGTTCTCAAACTCTTCATATCTTCCTTTCTCATTAGCAGCCGGTCACAGAACCCTCGGTTTCCTTCGAATTCTATTTGATGCACTAGTCTCATAACCTGCAGTTTCCTGTCGGGAAGAAGTCTTTGCTGTAGCATTTATCGATCTGCTGTGGCTTGAGCCCGGGGATGATTTACCACGTGTTTCACGATCAGATGATCCACACTGCTCTGTCCTCTTCCTACAAGTCTCTCCCTGATGAATCTTCAAGCCTCTCTCGGTTGCAAAGGTCCTACAGTACAGCTTGCATCCAAAGTTGTTTGCATTTCGTTCGTTGTTCGAAAGCTCATTTCCGTGTTAACTGGGTTTGGTTGATTCTCGACCCCACCCTCTCGGTCAATCATGGGGCTCTCATTCTCATCGGTAGTTGTTACATGTTACAGAGGCGAGGATTGAAAGTCCGCAGCCTCCACCAGTCTTTCCTGGTGTCGATAGTCTTTCCCGTTGTCAGCTCGTCTTTCGAGCAGTCCTCTTGTCTTTCCAAGATACCTAACCGTCTTCCGGTATGTCAATGGTTACCTACCACAAGATCTTAGATGTTTTGAAAACAACTTGCACATGCATATGCTACCTGTTGAAAACTCCTCATACGGGAAGTTAGCAAGTGTATGGGGTCATCAAGAGAGAATGCGCGCCGTTTCGAGACCTACCTCTCGACGGCATCATTGCGCACCGCTGCATACACACACACCTTTACATGAGGCCTCGCTTGCTAGATCAAGCGGTTATCAAAAATAGCTCAATATTCTTCTAGCCATCGCAAATCATCTCTTTTTAACCAAATTCAGTGGCTAGCCTTTTCCACAAGGGTTTGGATATCGTTCATGGTGGTGCTTGCTATACGATGAGTTATCCCTAATGATAACAACAGTCGTCTCACACTGTGTCAACGAATCCTCTACATCCGACTTCGATTGGAAAATAACTAAAACTCACAACAGCTGAGAATGTTGATTCGTATAAATATACTCCATTAAACAGTAGAATAGTTGTTATTGTTACTCCAGATAATGCTGGGTATTCTGGTTTCTTATGCACCCAAAAAGCACCCAAAAGCACCCAAAATTATGTTTTCAAAATTCAAGTTCAGCCTTCAAAGAAAATTATTTAACTGTTCGATTATTACAGTGAGTAGCATTTGGTCTAAATGTAATCCACAATTGTCTACATCTGGCAGAAAATATTTGCAAAACTATTTCTCTATCATTACCAAATGCTTCGCTAGGATCTGTTTAATCAAATTAAAAGTCAAAATATTTTCACAGACAAAATCATCACTAAATGAAAACATTTCAAATTTACCATGCGTTACCATACGTTTTTTTTTTTTTCCTAAACGCATCAATTTCATCTTACAAATTGAAAATATTTGTGACATATGCGTTCCATTGAGCTTCTTAGATATGCCTGACAAATAGTATAATTTAGAAATAAATACATTTCTCGTGATGACTTCTGCGAAATCTGAGTTCTTTTCCA
>NC_142934.1:76661612-76804112 GCF_046866305.1 Octopus bimaculoides | reverse complement strand
ACTCCCACAAAAAGCCTTCTTGGCAAGAACGCATTCAACACCAAATTAAGCTGCTTAGATCTGACATAGAATGTTTGAAAAACCTTAAATTTGACAAGAGTATCAAACCTACAAAGACCCAAAAACTAAAGAAAAAATATAACATGAAAACCATAGTTGACATTGATGCCACCATAGAAACCATCAAGCAAAAGGTATGTGCTAAAGCTGCCCGCATAGCAAGGTATGAAAAGCGTGTTAAATTCTTCCGAGATAATAACATGTTCAAAAATAACCCCAAAAATTTCTACAGGAAGATAGGGAAAACACCAGTAACAATAAAGTCTGTCCCATCAAAAGAAGAAGTGCAAGAATTTTGGAATAAAATCTGGGCAGAAGATAAAACACACAATGAAAAGGCCCCTTGGATTGATAGAATAGCTACAGACCTAGACTCCTTAGAGGAGCAAAAGTGGGAGGGGGTCAGGGTAGAAGATATAAGATCTGCTCTCAGGAGGTCAAGCAAATGGAAGTCTCCAGGAAAGGATAAAATTCCTAACTTCTGGTTGAATGCCTTCCCAGAAAGCCATGAACTGCTAACAAAACTTTACAACGATGTTTTGCAAAACCCTAGTTTGATGCCCTCTTGGCTAGTTAATGGTTTAACATTCCTGCTTCCAAAAAATGAGGAAACAAACGAACCAAAAAATTATCGCCCCATAACCTGCTTAACAACAATGTATAAGACGCTAACATCTGTCCTAACCGAGTACACCTATAGTTTTTTAATAGAAAGTAGCATATTCCCTAATGAGCAAAAGGGATGTAAACGTGGATCTTATGGTTGTAAAGATCAGCTACTCATCAATAAGATGATCTTAGAAGATTGTCACAAGCGACACAAAAACTTGTCAATAGCCTGGATAGACTATAAAAAGGCCTTTGATAGCCTACCACATAGCTGGATTAGGAAATGTCTGGAAATGTATAAAATAGCTCCTACTCTGCGAAACTTTTTATCTGTAAGTATGAGATCATGGAGAACCACACTGATGTTGACCAATGACAATGAATCTCTAAATGCTGGAGATGTAAGAATTTCATGTGGCATTTTCCAGGGTGACTCACTATCACCACTCCTCTTCTGTCTAGCCCTAATACCGCTCTCAAAATTGCTCAATGATGCACAGTATGGTTATAAAATATTTGATAAAAATATAAATCATCTCATTTACATGGATGATTTAAAGCTCTTTGCAAAAAATGACCAACAACTCAAAGGCCTACTAGCGATTGTTAAACAATTCAGTGATGACATCAGGATGCAATTTGGCCTTGATAAATGTGCAAAAGCTATCTTTATCAAAGGAAAAATGACAAATACATCTAATGTGAACCTTGACCAGCAAAATGTCATAAAAGAGTTAGAACCAGCGGAGAGCTACAAATACCTAGGGGTAATTGAAGGGGACAATATCAAGCACTCAGTGATGAGGGAAAGGATCAGAAGAGAATGTTATCGCAGGGTGAGAGCAATACTGAAGACAGAGCTGAACGCGAGAAACAGGATCGAAGCGATCAATGCTCTAGCCATACCAGTCGTGACTTACAGTTTCAACATCGTTAACTGGTCAATTACTGAAATATGTAATGTTGACAGAAAAATACGAAAACTGTTGACAATGCATAGAATGCACCACCCTAAGGCAGATATAGAACGTCTTTATCTGCCAAGAAAAGAGGGAGGTCGAGGACTACTACAGCTGGCATTATCAATGAAGGTAGCCACAATTGGCCTAGACACCTATATGAAAAACTCTGAGGACTGGATGCTAAAACTTGTCTTAAAATATGAAAGCAAGAAAGCATCTTACTCAGTAACAAAACAGGCAAAGGAATATCTAAGTGAATTCCAATTGCAACAAATTCAAGAATTAGACGAACTAGAAACACCTACAGAAAAAGCTAAGCGCTTGAAAACCCGTGCTAAAATTGCTGCCTTAGCTATTATGACTGAAAAATGGCATGGAAAACCTCTCAATGGCAAATACCCAAAGAGAGCGAATAATGCAGATATTGACAAAGCCCTTACCCACCAATGGTTAATGGCCTCTGGATTGAAATCAGAAACAGAGGGGTTTATCATAGCAGCCCAAGATCAATGCCTACCTACAAAGAACTACCAGGCCAACATATTAAAGAACGGCACCTCCCCATTATGTCGTATATGCCAACAACAAAATGAGACCATCGATCATGTTGTCTCCATGTGCAGTCTGCTTGCGCCTACAGAGTATCTCAACAGGCATGATAGAGCTGCACAATATATTCACTGGGTAATATGCAAAAACCTGGACTTGCCCCATGATAAAAACTGGTGGGAACACAAACCACCCCCAGTACTTGAAAATGATCACATTGCACTCCTCTGGAACTTCACCATTCAAACTGACAGAAAGATAGACGCAAATAGGCCAGACATCATACTGAAAGACTTCAGACAAAAATCATGCCTCCTCATTGATATGACTGTCCCAATTGATATAAACGTATCTGTCAAGACCTACCAAAAACTGAGCAAATATAAAGATCTTGAAATAGAAATTAGCAAAATGTGGAATCTGAAGACGAAAACAATACCTATTGTCATAGGTGCCCTGGGAATGACAGCGAAACGGGCTGATTACTACCTAGCTCAGATACCAGGAAACCCCAAAATGGCTGAAGTCCAAAAGATAGTGCTCATGGGAACTGCCCATATCCTACGTAAAATACTGTCTATGTGATCTCAAATTTTAAAGCAAACATAATTTTCTTATGGTTTCTTAAACATTCACTTGAACAAAACTGTACAAATCCAAATATATGGTACCCTAGGCATAACACCTACATGAACTTCTAACTTGTTGTCTCTTGAGGTCTCTGGGTGAGACTTGGATCCAACTTGTACAAATGCAAAACAAAAGTCAAACATAAAATAATAATAATAATAATAATAATAATAATAATAATAATAATAATAATGATGATGATGATTTCATTTATTTGCCACAATGGCGAAGGATAATAAAATGCTCTGATGCTGTATCAGGCAGTGGCTCAAATGGCTTCTGATCTTAACTGATTGGAAGTGCTGTTATGTACATTGTTTTATCTTGGTATAAAAGATGCGCTCCAGCAAATATTCTGCTCAATACCACAGATTTGCTTGTCATTTGTTTGACCTTACCAATTGAGCACGTCTCTTAGAGGCTGATGATATACGCATCTCTGATCACGAACAGAAGTAGTAGGGGAACATCGTAGCCATGTGTTGAGAGTAATTCTTTGGGGTTTGGATAATTCACCTTTGAAAACAGGGGTGTTTTGTTCAACGTCCTTAAATAACTCTTATTCAGGAATCTTTTGAGCGGGATGGGCTATTCGACCTGAAGAAAACTCTAACTGGGTCCCACCTGCAAGGTCATGCGCTATTTATCTTGATATGAGATCATATCGCGCACATATGGTTGTGATGCATGTGCCTGGTCTACTTTTTATCACACAGGTAGTCGTGATGGGTAGACTTGACTTCGTATATTATACCCGTGTCACTTTGAAGTAATACTCATTGAAATTTATTTCTATTTTTCCAAATATAATGATGTATTTTAACTTGATACCTCCACTACCCGCACAGCGATCGTAAACACACGTGTTACATCAAAATCAGACCATCTTCGAACCCAAAAACACCATGTACAAAAAAATTACAAACAGATTAAATAACACCGGTATTATTCCACCCAAAAATAAAAACCGAGAAGTACGTACTGTAAGCTTGTTACGAAAAAAGTACGAAGATATGAACGTGCAAAACAATCTGACAACAGAAATAAACGAACAGGTACCCTACGAAAACGATGACCGTCAAAATAAAGGGCCGGACGTTGTTCCTCATGTCCCGCAAACAAAACCAAAACGGCATAAATGGACACGTGCGGAACACATTTCGATCCTACACGCCTATTTCACAGCAGTGCTCTACCCAAAAAACGAAAACGCAACAACACATACATATAAAATATGGAAGAAAAATAATGTAAATATAGGACCTCGATAAAACAATGAACCCTAACAAACTAGCTAACATAAGAAGATATATTCTAAAAGCAAAAAAAATATCAGAAATAGAAATAGAACAATTGAAAGAAAAAATACATCAGGAAAATCTAGATAGTAGTCACACAACAATGCCAAATAATAATATAAACACTGAGATAGCAAAACACGAGGACAAACGTAACATTTCCGGCAAAAACGAAGTAAACAAAAAACAACAAACCCAGACCGTAGAGATGTATAATAGTGTACAAAAAGCACCAATCCAGAACACCACAGACAAACATATGAATGAAAAGGAAGGCAAAACAAATATAAAGCCTGGAAATAACGAAGGGAAACCTAATAATTACGATACTATGAAAATGAGAATAACCAAAGAACTGAAAACCACAGATCTTAGAATGGACCACAGATTATATCTCCCAAAAATCAAAATAGACAATAAGACAACATCAATAATAAATAGCATAAACCTGGCCGTCACGGAACTAACAACCACAGAAACAACAGGCAATATCACTGAGCTAAATGACATAATATATGCGGCAGCCACTGCAGCCACAAAAGAAGCAGGATACTCACTCAAACCCATCCGAACAGGAGTTCTACCACCCAAACAGACCTTGTGGATAAATAACATCCAGAACAAAATTTTAAAAAAAGAGAAAAGATTTATCGATTCTCAACGAAATTAGTAAACAATCAACACTACTAAGTAACAAGAAGAAAACAAAAAAAAACTGTAGAAATACAGCATTACAGAAAAAGACTTACCTGAGGCAAAAGAAAAACTAAAGCAAGACATCCTTGCCAAAGCACAAAGGATCCGCCGGTATGAGAAACGCCAACGTTTCTTTGAACAAAACAAACAGTTCAAATCCAACCCCAAAAAACTCTACCAAGAACTGGGTAAAAATAAAATAGACATTACTTCAGCACCAACAGCAGAAGAACTAGAGAAATTCTGGAAACAAATATGGTCGGTGAAGCAACAACCCCAGAAAAGGACCATTAAAACAACGAACTTAGCACCTGAGCAACTCTGGGCCCCTATAACAACTGAAGAGGTCACCCAGACACTGCAAAGACTAAGCAACTGGAAGGCACCTGGACACGACAAGATCCCCAATTTCTGGTTAAAACACCTGCCAGGAATGCATAAAAAGCTGGCAGAAAACTTTAACAACATACTAGCAGATCCAGAGACAATGCCTGAATGGCTCACAAAAGGGAAAATCATCTTAATCCCCAAATCCACGGAAACGGAGAAACCACAAAACTATAGACCTATAACCTGTCTCCCTACGATTTACAAAGCCTTTACTGCAATAATATCGCAGAGATTGAGTAAACACCTGGAAAATAACAACCTGTTTCCAGAAGAGCAGAAGGGATGCTGCAAGGGCTCATACGGCTGTAAAGATCAATTATTGATCAATAAAGCCATAACTGAAGACAGCCGCAGAAAGAAGAAAGGCCTCAGTATGGCCTGGGTGGACTACCAAAAGGCTTTCGACAGTGTTCCCCACACGTGGATTCTGGAAACACTAGCCATAAACAAGGTGGCACCAATTATCATAAAATACATAGAGCACTCAATGAACAAATGGCAGACAGTGCTACAGTTCCAAACAAAAGAGGGACTTGTGAAAACGAAAGCCATCCCCATTAGAAGAGGAATATTCCAGGGAGACACGCTCTCTCCACTCCTGTTCTGCCTGGCACTCACACCTTTAACAGAATTGCTAAATAGAACTGGATGCGGTTACAAATGCTACGGAAAAACAGTCAGCCACCTTCTATATATGGATGACCTAAAATTATATGCTAAAAACGACAAAGAGCTAGAAACACTACTACAGACAGTACACGGCTTTACCAAGGAAATAGATATGAAATTCGGATTAGAAAAATGTGCCAAAGCAACCCTGAAAAGACGAAAATTAGTTAAAAGTAGCAATATAACACTAGATAAAGTCAATGAAATAAGAGAACTAGACGAAAGCCAACCATATAAGTATTTAGGTGTCAATGAACTAGATAGGATACAACATACACAAATGAAAGAAAAAATAAAGAATGAGTACTATAGACGAGTTAAATCAATACTAAAAACAGAGCTCAATGCTAAAAACAAGATAATGGGTATCAACACTTTAGCTGTCCCAGTTATAAGCTACAGCTACAACATCCTTAACTGGACACTAAACGAACTATGTAAAATAGACAGGAAAACAAGAAAAATAATGACAGGATATAGGATGCACCACCCAAAATCTGACAAAGAAAGACTATATATAAAACGCACAGAAGGTGGCAGGGGTCTTATACAGCTAGAAAACTATTATAAAATAACCACCATAGGACTGCAAAAATACCTACTCCAGAAGCAAGGGAAACTAATACAAATAACCACAAAACACGAGCAAAACAAAAAATTGTTTTCAGTATTTAAGGAAGCTGACAAATACAAACAAGAAATCAATCTACCTAACAAAGAAGAAGAAGAAGAAGAAGAAGAAGAAGAAGAAGAAGAAGAAGAAGAAGAAGAAGAAGAAGAAGAAGAAGAAGAAGAAGAAGAAGAAGAAGAAGAAGAAACAACAAAAGCTATAAAACAAATGAAATCCAAACTAAAACTAGAACAGCAACGGACCATGATAAAACGATGGCAAGAAAAGCCCCTACATGGTAAATACTGGGCTAAACTAAATGCGAAAGAAATAGACAGAGAAAAATCTCAGCAATGGCTGAGAAGCTCAGGACTCAAAGCAGAGACTGAAGGATTTTTAATTGTTGCACAAGACCAGAGCCTCCCCACCAGAAATTACCAAAAACACATAATGAAAAGAAATATAACAAGTAACTGTAGATTATGTGGAGATGGACAAGAAACAATAAATCATATTATCTCTGGCTGCCAGTCCTGGCTAAGGAATATATTCACAGACACGACAGAGCTGGGACCTATATACACTGGAAGCTATGCCAACACTATGGAATAACAACAGAAAAAAGATGGTATAAACACACGCCAGAAAAGGTCACAGAAAACGAGAAAGCAACCATACTCTGGGATATGCCAATACACACAGATAGAGGAATTAAGGCAAATAGACCAGATATAGTTGTCAAAGATCATGAAGAAAAAAAATGCTTTCTAATTGATGTATCAATACCAGCAGATGACAACGTTTCTCTAAAAGAAATGGAAAAACTTTCAAAATACAAAGACCTGGAAATAGAGATAACTCGAATGTGGAGTCTAAAAACAGAAACAATTCCTATCATAGTAGGTGCCTTAGGTATAATAAAAAAATATTCAGACAAATACATAACAAAAACACCAGGACTTACAAATATATATAACATACAGAAAATTGCACTACTGGGTACTGCACACATTCTACGCAAAACACTTTCAGTACAGTAAACATAAGAGCACCACAGCAAACCACAGCACATACCCAAGGCGCACAGAGCTGCGCTCGGTAGTGAAGTGAAAGCACGTTATAAAAATAAAACTACTGAACAATAATAATAATAATCATTTCTACTATAGGCACAAGTACTTAATTTATCGACCCCGAAAGGATGAAAGGCAAATAATAATAATAATAATAATAATAATAATAATAGATAGATAGATAGATAGATAGATAGATAGATAGATAGATAGATAGAGAGGTGAGTTCTTAACTTTTGTATACGATTGCCACAATCCATCACTAAGGTAAACATAGCTGACGTAATCCATCACCACGGTCAACTTAATGACAAAAAGCGCAACTCGAACGTAACTTATTTATTCGTGCTTTGAACAATATTTCGGCATCTCACATACCTTCCACAGGTTCAAAATAAAATAGATGTCAGTCTAATTCATCTTTTAGTTTATATAATAAATAAGTTACTTTCGAGTTGCGCTTTTTGTCATTGGGTTGGCTTTGGTGATGGATTACGTCAGCTATGTTTACCTTAGTGATGGATTGTGGCAATCGTATACAAAAATAAAGAGCTCTTCTCTCTATCTATTACATTTCTGCTGAGTTACCAGTCCTTTATATAAACTAATAATAATAATAATAATAATAATAATAATAATAATAATAATAATAATAATAATAATAATAAAGACGTTCTATATCTGCCTTAGGGTGGTGCATTCTATGCATTGTCAACAGTTTTCGTATTTTTCTGTCAACATTACATATTTCAGTAATTGACCAGTTAACGATATTGAAACTGTAAGTCACGACTGGTATGGCTAGAGCATTGATCGCTTCGATCCTGTTTCTTGCGTTTAGCTCTGTCTTCAGTATTGCTCTCATTCTGCGATAACATTCTCTTCTGATCCTTTCCCTCATCACTGAATGCTTGATATTGTCCCCTTCAATTACCCCTAGGTATTTGTAGCTCTCCGCTGGTTCTAACTCTTTTATGACATTTTGCTGGTCAAGGTTCACATTAGATGTTTTTGTCATTTTTCATTTGATAAAGGTAGCTTTTGCACATTTATCAAGGCCAAATTTCATCCTGATGTCATCACTGAATTGTTTAACAATCGCTAGTAGGCCTTTGAGTTGTTGGTCATTCTTTGCAAAAAGCTTCAAATCATCCATGTAAATGAGTTTATTTATATTTTTATCAAATATTTTATAACCATACTGTGCATCATTGAGCAATTTTGAGAGAGGCATTAAAGCTAGACAGAAGAGGAGTGGTGATAGTGAGTCACCCTGGAAAATGCCACGTGAAATTCTTACATCTCCAGCATTTAGAGATTCATTGTCATTGTTCAACGTCAGTGTGGGTCTCCATGATCTCATACTTACAGATAAAAAGTTTCGCAGAGTAGGAGCTTATTATTATTATCATTATTATCATTATTATTATTATTATTATGATTATTATTATTAAGGCGGCGAGCTTGCAGAATCGTTAGCACATCGAGCGAAATGCTTAACAGCACTTCGTCTGCCGCTACGTTCTGAGTTCAAATTCCGACGAGGTCGACTTGGTCTTTCATCCTTTCGGGGTCAATAAATTAAGTACCAGTGATACACTGGGTTTGATGTAATCAACTCATCTCCTTCCCCAAAATGGCTACTCTTGTGGCAAAATTTGAAGCTACGCCGAGGCCGACTTTGCCTGTCATCCTTTCGGAATCGACAAGTCAAGTACCAGTGAAATAATGGAGTCGATATAATCGACTTAATCCCATCCCACAAGTTGCCCTTGTGGCAAAAATTTGAAATTATTATTATTATTATCATCATCATCATCATCATCATCATCATCATCATCATCATCATCATCATCATTATTATTATTATTATTATTATTAATATTATTATTATTATTAAGACGGCGAGCTGACAGAATCGCTAACATGCCGGACGAAATGCCAAGAGGTCATTCGTCAGCCGTTACGTTTTGAGTTCAAATTTCGCCGAGGTTGACTTTGCTTTTCATCCTTTTGCGGGTCAATAAATTAAGTACCAGTTGTGTACTGGAATCGATGAAATCGACTTACCACCTCCCAGGAAATTTCAGGTCTTGTACCTTTAGCAGAAAGGATTATTATTATTATTATTATTATTATTATTATTATTATTACTACTACTACTACTACTACTACTACTACTACTACTACTACTACTACTACTATTATTATTATTATTATTATTACTACTACTACTACTACTACTACTACTACTACTACTACTACTATTATTATTATTATTATTATTATTATTATTATTATTATTATTATTATTATTATTATTATTATTATTATTATTATTATTATTATTATTATTATTATTATTATTATTATTATTATTATTATTATTATTATTATTATTATTATTTAAGGCAGCGAGCTGGCAGAATCGTTAGCACGCCAAGCGAAATGCTCAGTGATATTCCATCCGTCTTAACGTTCTGAGTTCAAATTCCGCCGAGATCGACTTTGCCTTTCATCTTTTCGGAGTCGACAAGTCAAGTACCAGTGAAACAATGGGGTCGATGTAATCGACTGGTCCCTTCCCCAAAACTTTCAGGCCTTGTGCCTTCAATTCAATAAAAAAAAGGATTGTTACAAACAGACGTAACAGTCGTAAATCAGCACCATTATCGCTGTCATCATCATCGCAATTCCTTGTATCGTCGCCATCGTCATCATCATCATCGTCGTCGTCGTAGTCAAAACCACCACCACCGCCATCATCATTATCCTCTTTACTTCATCAATGACATCGTAAAACGAACAAGAGCAAAAAACAACGGTAAATAATAAAAATAATAAATCAATTGAAGGAAGATAAAAATCAATTGGGTGAAGGGGTACAAATGAGAAATAACACTTATTGAATACTGTGCCTTCCCCGCCGCAACCGACCTACCTACCTATCTACCTACTTACACAGGAAGAAAAAGGCGAGAGAGGGGGAAAGGAATTGGGAGAGAGACGAGCTAATTATGTACTTCTAACTCCGATAAACCTTTATTTATTGATTTCATAAAGAAAAAAAAACAATTTCTCTCTGTCCATCCGGCCTACTTACAATAACACCATCCACCCCACTTTATATATCATATTACCACCTAATTCTATTTTTATTTTATTTTATTGTTGTTTTTTATCTGCTCTTTATCCTTTTTCTCATTTATCCTGTTATCTCCTTTTATTTTATCCTCCAACCGTCTCCTTTCTCTCCCCTGCATGCATGGCTGTGTGGTCAAGAAGCTCGCTTTACAACCACGTGGTTTCGAGATTAATCCCACTGCGTAGCACCTTGAGCAAGTGTCTTTTACGATATCACTGGGCTGTCCAGTGCCTTATGAGTGAATAATTTAGAAGACAGAAACTGTGTGAAAAGCTGCTGTGTGTGTGGATGAGGACGAATGGATATATGGATGAAGACGAATGACCTGAAAATAAAGGCAGAAGCTCTTATATGCGCCGCTCAAGATCAAGAGTTAAGGACCAAGTATATGGAGTGCAGAATCGACAACACTACGAAGAACAACAAATGCAGAATGTGTGGTGAGAGGGGTGAAACGGTATGGCACATCGTTAGTGAATACCCAAAATTGGCACAACGTGATTACAAAAGACGACATGACAATGTGGCAAGAATGAGCCATTGGGAGCTCTGTGGAAATCACGGCCTACGAAAAGTGAAGAAGTGGTGTGAGCAAACCCCAGAAGGAGTCACCAAGAAGGAAAATTACAAAATCCTGTGGGATGCAATGATTAGGTGCGATTACCTGACCAGACATCGGAAACCGGACATTGTTGTGATGAATGAAAAAGAAACATGCATGATAATCGACATAGCATGTCCCAGTGACAACAAGATCAAAGAGAAAGAAGAAAAACTTAACAACTACGACGATTTGAAATGGGAAATACGAAGGTTGTGGTCAATGAGAAGAGTAGACGCGATACCGATAGTAATACTTGGAAGTATCAGCACTGAAAACCAACACGACTCAAAAAATGTAAAGATAGAACACGTACAAAAATCAACGTTGCTTGGAATTACAAGATTTATTTGTAGGGTCCTTGAAGCATGATCAGTAAACAAGTGTTGTCTGTGAACAGCTGACACTTTCCATCATACCCAACAAAATAAGATCTGGAACAAGCCTAACTTTAGCAATTTAACTAGTTCGTACGCCCAGTACCCCACAACATTGTTGGACGACATTGACTTGCCTCTCCAGGAGCCAAACTGCAGACCATCTGGCTTTTCCTGCTTAATTTTCATTCCTGCACTGCTTCGTACTTCCATGAAGCACTGCCGATTACCTCGATGTGCTTTGTGTCCGACACTATTATGGTGATATCATCTGCATATTTTCCGCATCTTAGTTTGTCATCAACATCTCTAGTCTTCGTGGTAGTGACTCCAGAGGCAGTACATACAAAAGAGACAACAATCGACAACCTTGGCGAACCTAACGCATGATAATGAAAAGTTCTGAGCGGTGACCATTTATCCTAGCCACTGAACAGATGCGGTTGTACATTGTGACGCTCCAGCCCTTGAAAACAGGGCCAATGTCAGCAGCTTAGAAGACAATCGTACAATAACGATGCTCGGCTCTATCAAAAGCTTTTGATTGATACAAGTTAATCATGTCTCTACCCGAGCCAGATTTCTTGTCCACCATCTTTATGATGTTATCACATGAGGGAGAGGTTGTCGTGCATTGATCTATCTGCAGTGATAAAATCTTTGTCAATCGACAAGCGCCATTCCACAATCTGCTAATACTTTGTCCAAAATCTTGAACCAGCGTTTAGCAAAATTATTGGCCGAATATTATCAAAATGATCCTCTTTGTTTGGATACTTCCTCCGCCATGATAGATTGCTAACCACTACACACATTTTTTTTCTCTGCTTG
The DNA here is from genome assembly GCF_046866305.1 of Octopus bimaculoides. Classification (NCBI taxonomy): domain Eukaryota; kingdom Metazoa; phylum Mollusca; class Cephalopoda; order Octopoda; family Octopodidae; genus Octopus; species Octopus bimaculoides. Next base: position 76,791,612 of record NC_142934.1, on the reverse strand, counting down.
TTTCTCTCCTTGTTTCTGTCTGTGTTCCTTTCTGTAGAAGATCGTAGGCTCGAAACGTTAAAGACTTTTTCAATTCCCGAACATTATACTAATACATCTGTTTGTTTTCTACACCACCTGTCTTCGTCTTTTGTTTCTTTTTTTAATTCTCCCTATATATATATATATATATATATATATATATATATATATATATATATATATATATATATATATATATATATATATATATATATATTAATAAATTATAGGGTAGCAACAAAATTTTAGAAATTTTATTTACCACCAGTGGTCTAGCGAGAGTAAAAAAAACAGTCAATAGACTATGTATTATTCATTTAAAATGCAGAGATGCCTATAATAGGACATCTACTCGCTAGAAATAGCAGCAAAAGACTACATACCACAAAAATTAGGATAATTTCGAAAGGAAATGAAAAATAAAAACTTTTACCAATCTATATTCTGTACCATGGTTTCAAGTCAATTTTAGTAAGATAAAGATTATATCTTACAAGGTCGGACTATCGTCAGCAGAAATGACCAGACAACATATAAAGCACGAGTCAATACGCAGCATGGTTCGTGTTCCTATGTCTAATTTTTCAAAATATACCGCGTATTTGCGGTTTATCTAATCGGCAGCAAATACAAAAATGCAAAAATGCCGAAATTCCTTCAGAAAATCATCCAAAAAGAATTTTATCATTATTAAAAATTAGACATAGGAACACGAACCATGCCGCGTACTGATTCGTGCTTCATATGTTGTCTGGTCATTTCTGCTGACGATAGTCCGACCTTGTAAGATATAATCTTTATCTTACTAAAATTGACTTGAAACCATGGTACAGAATATAGATTGGTAAAAGTTTTTATTTTTCATTTCATTTCGAAATTATCCTAATTTTGGTGGTATGTAGTCTTTTGCTGCTATTTCTAGCGAGTAGATGTCCTATTATAGGCATCTCTGCATTTTAAATGAATAATACATAGTCTATTGACTGTTTTTTTTTACTCTCGCTAGACCACTGGTGGTAAATAAAATTTCTAAAATTTTTTTGCTACCCTATAATTTATTAATAATGATAAAATTCTTTTTGGATGATTTTCTGAAGGAATTTCGGCATTTTTGCACTTTTGTATTTGCTGCCGATTAGGTAAACCGTAAATACGCGGTATATTTTGAAAAATTAGACATAGGAACACGAACCATGCCGCGTACTGATTCGTGCTTCATATGTTGTCTGGTCATTTCTGCTGACGATAGTCCGACCTTGTAAGATATAATCTTTATCTTACTAAAATTGACTTGAAACCATGGTACAGAATATAGATTGGTAAAAGTTTTTATTTTTCATTTCATTTCGAAATTATCCTAATTTTTGTGGTATGTAGTCTTTTGCTGCTATTTCTAGCGAGTAGATGTCCTATTATAGGCATCTCTGCATTTTAAATGAATATATATATATATATATATATATATATATATATATATATATATATATATATATATATATATATATATATATATATATATATTAAAAGCATTGGCACTAGTGAGCTGAGAGAAAAACTGGCTATGCGACGAATCAGGTGTAATATGCAAGACCACATCTTGCACGTTACATCTTATGCCGTGTGCTAGTTTGGATATGTGAGGTGAGGTGACTGCAGAGGATTACACTTGAGTAAACAAGTTGCAACCATCCAAGCGGAAAAACCTTGAGAAAGAGCAAAACCAAAGAAGACAGCGGAAGAAGTAGTGAAATCTGATGTCTAGAGGCTCATCCGCACGAAAGAGAGGATAAAGACTAGTGATGATAAAGTGATGAAATTTTGCGCTAGAGAGACCCGTCCAACCCATGCATGCACGAAAAACGAACATAAACGCTAATAAAAGCATCTTGCAATACAATCTTCAGTTAAATGTTATGTTTCAAGCGGTAATTGAAAGTAGCTGCTGATGAGGTTCCCACAGAAAGTCCTGGGCTTATCATATAAAAATAAATCAACAGATTAATTCTTTTTATGTAGTGAAGAGAGAGGACAAACAATTCAACAAGAAAACTTGCTTTTACGTGGTCGCTCAACCTGCTAGATATATCAGTCAAATCTTCCTCAAATTTTGCCCTTCCATCTTTAAAAAAAAAACTAAAGGTCATATTACATAATGTAGTTCTAGATAGTCTTAATAAGATGGGATGATTACGGCTGGAATGCTCTATCAGATCTGGGTTGTGACTTAATAATAACAGCAAACAAAGCGCATCAAATGATGCCAATTATTGAACGATCCATGAAATGGCTGAACACAATCAGAGGTTGAATGAATGAAATCGGAAAAACGTTTACGTAACGAACATATACACATATATTTATGAAGCTATTTTCTATACTCTTTCAAAGGATTGTGCTAACAAAATCAATTCCATTGATAGTAATAAAACGTAGTTTGAGTATATAATAAAATTGATCACAATAGGTGTCTCTTTATAAGGAGACACTTACGAAAAGAAATGATGTGACGATCCCAGTCAGGTGAAAATGTTATTTTGGCATGATCAATGATATATAAAAACGAAACAAAGAAATGAAGAAATGGTAAATACGCATCTTTGTGAAATGAACCCATAAAACAGAATATAATTGGAATAATGAGAATATTAGAAGCTATCTTTGTAGAAAAAGTTTCTGAAACAAAATAAGTCAATAAATTTAAAAGAGAAACAAAATAAGTTCCAGGGTTTAGAGAAAGAGAATAATGGATATGATAGGGATATAAGATAAAACATGTAAAGAAAATAGCCATGATGGTATATATAAAACTTGAGGAAAAAATTGCAGTAAATATTGATTTCTAGTATTGATACAAGGCCACAAATTGATGGCAGTGCAGTCATGTAAATCGATCTCACTACGTAACATACAATTTGTTTTATTATCACCCAGAATGATGCAAGGGGGAAAAAATGTTGAGATTAGTGGGATTTGAACTGAGAAAATAAAGAGTGGAGCATCGTACAATAATGCCGGAGAGTGGATAAATCAGTTGCATCGATCTCAATGTTCAACTGTTATTTATTTTATCGATCCAGAAGAGATGAAAGGCAAAGTCGATCTCGGTGGAAATTGAGCTCAGTACGTGGAGACGGATGAAATGCCACTAAGGATTTTGTCCGGCGAGCTAATGATTCTGCCAGCTCATCATGCTAACTATTGTCTTGTAACTAATTGAGCTTCATGGTATGTATAAACAGGAAACCAGCTAAGAAATCAACAGGCTGTATGTTGTCATTACCACAGGATGGTACTTAAGGCCAGTAACGTCGTAAGGAATGGAGTACACTAAGCAGTTGCTCAGCAAACCCACAGGTAGCGAGGTCGAATGCCTTTTTATGCATGTTGTGGTTTGCGGTGAATGAGTAATTATTATAGGCCCCAGAGCATTACTTTGAGAGCTTTAATGTTGCTAAGACAGCTTTGTTCATGGTTACAACACTTAATAATCAGTTAGCTGAAATTAAAACTCTAAATAGGTACAGCGGGATGTTGCAGAATGGCTCCTTCTACTTACAATGTAAAATTAATGAGACTATGTTTAACGCTTCCGCATGTAACACTCCTAGCTGTGAGTAAAAAGCTCCACTGTTTTGTGAACGCTTTGTTAATAATAAAACCTTAGAGAGTAAACTTTGACAGAAGATGCAGGTTAATGTTCCATAAATATTCAGGTTGACGACTTGACTTGCTCAGCTGAACTAGTGTCAAACGTTGTACTTCCACTCTCCCTTCAACTTCATTACATATTGATTATACAGTTTCTTATTTAGGTATATGGCCAGTACCTTTGAGGTGGTGGAGAGCTTAACAGATACCATCAATTTCAATATTAGAATGATACTCTGTTTTATCAATCCCGAAATAATAAAAGATAAATTTGACGTCAACGGAATTTGAACTCAGAATCTGAACAGCCGGAACAATTACTGCAAATCATATTTTGTGACTCTCTAAAGATTCTTCCAGCTCACCAACTTTAACTGTTTCTAAAATAGACTCGAAGCGTGAAATTTAAGAGGAGAGAATTAGTCGATTATAACGACACCATGACTAGACTAACACTTTATTTTATGGACGGTTTTGTGCTCTTGGATACAAGAACCATGGCCGGAACGATATCGTTGCCGCCTCTTCTATACAGAAGAGTCTACCCTTCAGATCCACTTGCATCTCCCAATCAAAAGTTTGATACAAAATAGGAAACAGATCCCGCGCAGCTGCTTTTGCTTCAGGAGCCTTGTCACCTTCCTTTGGAATCTGATACCTTTGGATAGTTTTGCTTGTAAGCTTCAACTTACTGTAAGTCCGTCCAATTGACAATCTATGTAAAGGCCTTTTCGTACCTCCACTAGTATTGGCCTTCTTCTCTTGCTCTGGGACATCCATCAAAATACAATTAAGGGAGTAAAATAATGATCTACATTGTTTGCAGTGTGTTTGCTTCTTTGCTCCAGGTTTTAAGGTTAATTGGCTTTGATAAAAGGTAATAGTTGGCGTAGGCGATTTAGGCTTACGCTAACTCTAGCAAACCTGGAAGATCGGGCAGTGAATGGCTTCCCTTCGGTCCAGTCCATATTTTGACGAGGCTGAGCACCATCTCGTCACCTCGTCACACATCTTTCCCACCTGGAGACCTAAACTAAATCATAACTTGAGAAATTTAATCGGTCCATCTAACCAGAGCCTCATTTTTCTACTGGACAGTATGGAACTACTTCTCCATGTGCTATGTTGCAGGCCTTTGACTTTAGCTGACTGATTTTGGCCCTTGTTATTGCCTTGTACTTTCTGAGAGCAGCGCTGATCACCTTGATGTGATTGGTGTAAGACACTATTACGATCTCTGCATCCTAGTTCGCGCGCGCTGTCCCTTACTATCTCTAGTTATTTGCAGTAGTGACTCATGAGTCGGTACAGTCAGAAAGAATGAGAGGGTACAGCCTTGACGGATCTAGCACATGATAGTAAATGGTTCTGATAAATGGCCACTCGCCCTAGCACCGAGCAGATGTTGCTACATAATGAGGCGATCCAACCCCTGAAGACGAGACCAAAACCGGCTGTGAGAAGAGCTGCCAAATATTGGTAGTCGAACCTAATATAAGCTTTCAATTGATCTAAGTTGAACAAGGTCCTACTCGCGCCAGGTTCCTTGCCCAACCTCATGCGATACATCTTTATAAAGTATTACGTTTAGCGAAATTATGGGGTCTGAAATTATCAATGTAATTCCACTTATTCGAAATGTTTTTTTTAGCAGCGCTACTGCTCCTCAGCTCACAGGACAGGCGGTTCTCACGTTTTGCCGCCAAAAGTGGTAGATATCTTCCAAGAGTTTACCGAACGTAAAGCTCGTAGGAAAGACTATCCAAACCAGAACCTTTGCACCCCACGCAACCAACCTACGTTCCCAGTATTTCCATAGCTATTATCGGCTTTTTGCAACTCTCTGCCTTCCTTGCCGAAAAATGGAACAAAGAGCTGCTGGAAAGTCGTATACATCTACTTGGAATTGAGTATCACATTTTCAAGATTGTTTACCAAAGACTGAATTATGACTTTCGTTTCCACATTGCACCTCTGCCCCTTGGCACGGCTTTCGTTTGTTCGAGTTTTTTTTCTCTCTCTCTCTCTCTCGTCTTAGAGCATGTACTTTATCTCTGGCAATGCAGCTTTTGTGATTGTTTTACGCTGAGGGCAAATTTCGCCTCAAACACGTTGGTCACGATACCTTTCCAAAGCGCTTCTTCTAAGGTTCTAACTAGGCCTCCCACTCATCTAGTTTTCTCTATTGCTAGATACTCACTAACTCTTGTCTAATTACTCTAAAAAAAACAATTTGTTGTTGGCGATTTTCTCAGTCAAACTTGTTGAAAGGCACATTCAATTTCTGGTAACTGGGTCTCTATCAATGAAAACTATCTAGATCAACAATTCAGATAACAAATTTATGTCTATGTAGCCAATTTACGATATCCCTATCTATTCGCCAACAGAATACACTATCTACATACGATCTGAATAACCTGTTTCGGTTTATCTATGGTACATTCGGAAAACCTATATTTCGTACCTGTCAGGCAGTTGGAAACCTTTAAGCAAGTTTTAGAGATATTTGTACTACCTCTCCTGTCGGTTGATCCTACACAATCCCAGCGTGCATCCAAGATGCCGTTCAAATCTCACACTAGCACTAAATAATGGTACAGTCCCAGAGAAGATTCTAGATGCCTAAACAAATCTGACTATCCCGCCCCTGTCTGGGTTTCGCTGACCATCGCTGCTAGTCACGCCCAGCAACACATATTTACCTTCTGAATCCAGAAAGATATTGCGAGGTGCAGACATATGTGAAACAACATATGGACTCTGCCGATACCAGTCGACTTATAGATATGTACACCTCGTTTCCCTCGAAAATGGACGCGAAGGCTCATGTCTTGAAAATTCTGGTCTAGCTGATGACCACCACATCTTCGTCAAGTTAGGCAGGTGGCTTGTTTTCAATGCGGGGGGGGGGAGTGAGAGTGACCACTTATCTTATTCCTGGAGGACAGGTTATCCCTCCTTCCCATTAGATGTAAGTATTCTCAACTATAAATCTTTGAATATTCTTTTATTTATTGTCCCTCGTAAATCTCCCTTTCCGTTGTGATATATTTTTGTCTTTGTTTTTTACAAGTTTCTTGTGTAGGTTTTAGGGTTTATATGAGAGTTGTGAATGTTATTTTTTAGTGTCATGTAGTCATTGGGCGTAGCATTTATGTGTTAATGTATATGGTTCGTTAATTCTTTGTTCGTATCTACGGACGTGTAGGTTATGATATTTCTTTGCGGATATTGTTCACGTTGTTCGTTTGGGTGCAGACTGAGTTATGTAATGTTTATCGTAGTGTTTGCGGTGTTGGTGTTGTCTGCGGCGGCGGCGGCGGTAGTCGTGGTTGTGGTGATCGTGGCGGCGGTGGCGGTGGTGGTCGTGGTGGCAGTGGTCGTGGTATCATACTTCTTTCAACTCTTCAAATCCGCCAGCTTGTGTGTGTGTGTGTGTGTGTGTGTGAAAAAGATTTATTTCGTCCTTCTTCCTCTTCCTCTTTTTTCCATTATCCATCTTTATCGCCTTCATTCCAGAACATATCTGAGTGATCTGAATGGGTAAGGAGTTGTGTGGTAAGACGCTTGGGTTCAGTACCACTGCGTGACACCTTGGCTAAGTGTCTCCCGAGCCGACCGAAGCCTTGTGAGTAGATTTGGTAGACGGAAACTGAAAGCAGCCCGTCATGTATTTGTGTGTGTGTGTGTGTGTGTGTGTGTGTGTGTGTGTGTGTGTGTGTGTGTGTGTGTGTGTGTGTGTGTGTGTGTGTGTAACGTCTCATAGAGTAGAATCAGATGAAAATTATGAAATAAAATAAAATCATAATGCAGCTATCTTTCGATAAAGATAGAAGGATGATGAGTCTTTGTTCAGCAATTTCCGTAATTTTTTTTTTTTTTTCCAGCTGAATTTCCTAAGTGTATGTATTTCTTGTGTATGCATTATGATTGTGTGTATTTAAGTATATTTGTCTAAGTACTGAGTACGTATGTGTATCTGCGTATACACATACATACACAAATATACGTACATGCACATAAACACATACATATACTTACATACACATATATACATATATATATACTTACATACACATATATGTAATAAATACATATACATATATATATATATATATATATATATATATATATATATACATACAAATAAATATATAAGCATAGTACTTACACAAATATACATACACAAAAACATACATAAACATAAGCGATTTAACTAAAAGACAAAATTTTAAGAAATAAAAATTTTGTACAAAAATTGCCGAACATTTTTATTATCCCTCTACCCTTATCGAAAGATAGACCATAATCCTTTCTATTATAAGCACAAGGCTTGAAATTTTGTGGAGGGGACTAGTTGATTACATCGACTCCAGTAGCCAACTGGTACTTATTTTATCGACTCCAAAAGGATGAAATTCAAAGTCAACTTCGTCGGAATTTGAACTCAGAGCGTAAGGACGGACAAACTGTCGCTAAGCATTTTTCCCGACATGCTTAGCGGCATTTTGTCCGTCCTTGAGTTCTAATCTCAAATTCCGCCGAGGCGGTGCATAAACACGAGTTACTCAAGAATCATCTATTATTTTTATCTATGGGAGGTAACTATATTATTCACTTTTACCACCGCTATATCGATTAAGGAAGAGTTGCGTCCCTTCAACATGAGCCAACGTGCAAGAGTATTTCAAAATTTATATTTCATAGTTTCTAATATGTAAAATCAAGTTTTCTTTCACCAAACTACCACCTAGTATTGATGCTCCTTGATATTTGACAAGAGATACATTGACCAAAATATTGTTCATCGCCATAGTAAACAACAGAAGAGCGGGGTTAAGACAGTAACTGTGCATCAAGCTAAAAGCAGTTAATCTATTACCAAATCATAAGGACTCATTAAAGTCTGATGCTTAGTTCCGATTTTGGAAAGCATTACGCGGAGGATATACAATCTTCTCTTAAATAAGACACTGGTCCCATTGAAAGCTTTATTTATTTGTTTGTTTATTTTTCGTACGGGAGGACATCAAACTCATCGCAGTAACCTACCGAAACACTTGTCAAATCAACTACTTGCATTGATAAGCTACTCCTAACTCGTATTAGTTAACCACAACTAGGTAGATTAGACCGTTTGAGAATTGTCTTGACCAGAGACATGGTACCAAATACAATATACGAACAGTCATCTTCTCAGGCTGCTGACTACTATTTCATGCACTAAGCCATTTGTCGGTGTACTTGTAACAGTGATGGGGGAAGGGAACATGATGGAACTCCTTTCATCATGTTCAAGCTAGTTTCATTCAATCATGTCAGCATATACAGTGTACACAACACTAATTCAAAAAGGTTCTTTATTTCTGCTGCGGGGAAAATGAGGTGGGGGTAGCTCTATGGGTGGGGGTAGCCTTTTAATGTACACTGGCTCTTAAAGGTACGTGAAAAGTCCGGTCATACTAGTGTTAAAAAGACAGTCTAGTTTTCTACACCAATCTGTGTATATCATCCAACTTAATTATCCTCACAACTACTTTTGCAAGTCGATGGTGGGGGGGGGGGGATCATCACAAATCCGTAGTTATCTCCCCTACTCAACGAAATAAAATAATATTTGTCATTAAAGAAAATTGGTCTCTGTGGGTATAACATTCTTTCATTGACGTTTACAAAACTGCTTCCATTAAATAATTTTACAGACTGACTGTAAAGAGTTAGGTATCAGGGAAGGTAACTCTAACAAACTTCGACTGAAGATATCGTCATCCGTTTTACGAAGAAATCTTCAGATACGACTGCGAATGTTTTGAAAATATAGTATTCTTACGTGAAATAACAACATATGAAAGCACTATATGCCGGTGAGTTGACCTTTGCAGATATGTTTGTTGGCTGTTTGGTTTTCACTTGGGCATAATTAAATAAGGAATTTTAGTTATGAAGAAACTCTAAATTTAGTCTATGTCTATGATAATAAATTATTCGTAAAGTAGCAATTAGTGTTGTTATATGTAAATTTACTAAATAATTTTATCGGCTTGTGTAAACGAACATTTTTCTTTGTATAGAGAGAATATTTAAATAATCTATACGTTCATCACCGAGTGGCAAAGATTCACTAACCAACACAGTACACCCACTGGCCCTCCTTTCAAAACCTAAACAATGCTATTACTGAATTACCGAACCGACGAGGGAGCTTCTACGTTGTCGTTCTACCTGCTAGAAAAAGCAGCTAAGTCTCAATCAAATCACATCGTACTATCTTAGAAAAAGACACGTTGGAGAATGTGGATTTGGATTCCTTTCACATAGAAAAAAGACGGGATGACAACGGTTGGAATACCTTTAATCGTAACAGCAAATGCCGAATTATTTTTACCGGAAGAAACTTAAAATTCTCCTGCAAATTCATTTTCTTAGCTTCGGTTACTTCTTTAAAAAATGCCTCTTCCTCCCTACCTACAATTTTTATGTCTATGATAGTGCAGCATAGAGTTTTCTTCTCTTTGATTACAAGTCAGTTGTGATCAAGCAGACTCATGACTCCCGTCATGAGCATACCATCCTAATAGTGGTAATCTATCATGTATTATTTCAAATGTCTTCGTTTTAAGACAGTAGGGTTGGGATTTGAGTGGGATATGGTCACTCGAGCTCTTATTTCTAGCATGACCAGTGATCATAGAGAGGCTCCCTTATTGATGTACTGTGGTGTACCCACTTGATGGAAATATAACAGAGCTAAGTGTCTTTCTTGAAACAATCATAGGATTCCTCCCACATTTTTGTGACATACTTCACATCATTCCTGACCAAGAATGGTTTTGTTTCCTGCAAATTTCTATCCATTTAAATTCAAAGAAAAATATAAATTACAATGCATTGATTTGTTGTGAGGGACCAAAATATCCAATGTTTGCGATACTTTTCATTTGGAGTAAAAAATAGAGATATTAATACCACATTCACAGAAAGATGAAAGATGGTATTAGCTTTTATAGTCTTTCTGTCCAAACAAGAATAAATGTCATCCAAAATGTTGGATTTTTCACTCCTCATAGCAAATCAACTCACTGTGATTTTATTTTTGCTCTCTGAACTTTTATGAGTGGTCTTTTGTTGGTGCAAATCACCAGCTGTTTCCTTGGACACCAGATCATAGATTCAATTCAATATTTATCTGTGTACACAAAGCATGATGCCTAGTTGGATTTCATCTTGTGTTCTAGATCTGTTGTTATAGTACATTTGCTTTAGAGAAATAATCCTCAGCCAGGGTCCATGCAAGCAAAATAGTAAATTAGGGATTCAAGAAACAGCTAGGTTTTCTTTCTCTAACATTTTACATGGCTCAACTCATGATTTATTGTGTAAAAAAACAAAATAGGACTTATGAAAGAAATGTCTATAAAACTAGTTTTTATGCATCAAGTGGCTTTGGAGCTCCATCAGAACAGAACAGTAATCAAAGGGGTCCATAAGTAAAAAATGGTTAAAGACCACTGCTTTAGAGAAACTCATTTGTTTCCATATAGGTGAATCTTTACCATCATAATTCAATGTGTTCTTTAACTTTATCCAGCTCTTTCACTTGAAACAGACCTTGTTACTTGTTCCTTTGCAAAAAGGATCTTTACCAGTTTGAAAGAATGTCTTTTACCTGCAGTAACACTGCTGAAAGAAATGTTACACCTGCTTCCCGTACTATTCAACTCTGCACTAATAAAAAAAAATCCACCCATAGATCACTTTTGTCCATCTGCCACCCTACTAAATGCACACAATCACCAAATATAGTCAATACTTCTGCAAGAATGAGTCAAAAAAAAAAGAGCTTCTATTTGATCTGCTAGAAATATCAGCCAAGTCTCTTCAAATAACACTTCTATTTATATAACTAGGGATATATTAATTATGTATCCCTTTCTATGATTACAGCTTCAGAATCTTTGATAATTGGTCAGTTTGATCTGGGTTAACCTCATTCTAAACAACAACTAGCCCGTTTTCAAGCTGTATCCTCCTTCTACATCTGTCTATTTTTACTATAATTGTTCTGCCCCTCTGAGCTATTAAATTGTCTAGCACCCATCTTTAAAAACACTTAATCTATCTACTTTTCTTCCACTCTGATCCACTTACAAAACACTGCATTTAATACACTGATTCTTCTTTTCTTGAACTGGGACACACCCCACCACACACACACTATCCACATTCTTTCTACACATATTGATCTATAGAGGATCATACTAAATATCAAAGACAGAAATTTCACTAATGCTAGAAAAACCTACAAAAGACACAGACATCTTCCCTTGATCCATTGACTAATTCTGAACTAAAAAAAAAAGAACACTAAAAATGGTAGAGCACCTGATCAAATGGTCTGTGGTATTTCACTGCCTCTCTCTTGCATTCTGAGTTAAAATCCCTGATGGGGCTGACTCTGATTTTCAATTTTCTTGGATCAAGAAGACATGATGTTAACTCAAATGGTCTACCCTCCTCCCATAGTCTTTGTACTAAATTTAGAGATCATCGACGTTGTTTAATCATTGTCAGCAACAGCATTATTCAATCATCATCATCATCATTCTTAGCAATTCTTTAAATGAAAACCTTGACACTCTTAATTCAACCACTCTAATACACCACAACCATCAACTCTTCCTTCCATGATTTACTGGGGTCCCATGACTGCTGGATGAAAGAGACAAAGAGTAGAACACCCAAGCCACAAAGAAACATGGGACTACTATATAAAAGTTGTACCATATGACTAATAAAAAGATAGAACCATTACTTAAAAAGATGAAATGGTAAGTATTCTTCTTTGACAAAGGTTTGTCCAATTCACCCTTAGGACATTTTCAGTTTCAAATCAGGCAAAAAAAAGAAACACTTAAAGAACTTAGCTAGACTTCAGGAAGATCTTGTTTAAACACATTATAAATGTCAAATTCAACAACAGAATCAACTGATTTCAGAATTCGGTAAAAGAATTTTGACATCCCTACCAAAAATTTCCCCTAATATCTTTCTAAAAACAGCTAAGACACAAAATATATATAAAATTGATAAATATACTTATAAGTTTTTTTAGATAATACTACAAAAACCTAGAAAAATAGTAATCCTTGGACATATAATGATGAAGCAAAAATATCTTGCTACTTTAGTAAACATACATAACTGCATAGAATGCCTTAATCCACAAAAATTATTTGTGACTTTGAAGAATCACCAAAACTTCACCCAGAACCTTAATTGCAGATTAATTCTATGAAAAGCAAGCTAGGCATTGTAAGTAAAAGAATACTAGACTCTAGCTTCTTGCATATTAGATCAGCCTTTAAATTAACCCAATGGGTATGTCACAGTGTCACCATTGAATGTTTCACCTGTATAACTAACAAGATCAATTGTAGATTTATAGTTTGCCATAGTAATATTCTAACCATTGATTTAAAAATATCTGCTTCTACAAACACAAGAATTCTGCAAGCTATAAGCCACAATCAACATAAATGTAATAATAAATGCCAGAAAATTGCTATTTTACACTGATTCCTACTGGGTGAAGACAATGGCAAAGACCTCATCAATATATCCATGAGCAGCTTAAAGCAGAAATGCTGGATATTGTAGGCCTGTTGATTTTAAACAGACTCAAAAACTGAATAGTGGGCAACATGTCTGTTGTAAGGATTATAGAATATGAACAACTGATAATAGAAAAGGACAATAATGACAGAGTAATGATGAAAAACAAAAGCAATTAGAATATTCCAAAAATTAAAAACTTTTTTTAAATCACAAAACCATAAAGTCTGTGAGTGACTTTATACTTAGCAGTCAAGTGGCCCCTCTGTGGATATGTTTGTATAACAGGAACACTGGGCCACATGTGGGAGAAATGTTCTGTTGTGCGCATCACTTGAGCTTTGTAGAGTATCAGCAATTTTGGGGGTTGAAATATTTTCTAGCTCTGAAAAGAAGTGTCAGTCTTTGTGATGTTGTCCTAGGTATGCAAAAAATGTACTTTCACCAAGGAGAGATCATTGGTGATAGTGAACTTTAGGATTTAGAGCAATCATGAAGGTTCTAGCTAGGTGCACATCAAGGTAGTTAGCTCTGGTACTTGGGGCTGCAAATCTAAAATATCCAATGGGTTTTGAAGTGATAGTGAGGCGAGGTAGAAACCCTATAGCGTGTCGAGCTAGAAGCTCGTCAACAGTTAAGTGTCTGCATCTGAATGGGATAAGGCAAAGCAGCGACAAAAGGGAACGAGATATTAACTTTCCAGCCTTTAGACAGCGACTGAATAATCGCTCTTGAAAAGCGCGCTTTCTTACTCTGGGCGGAGGTCGTCGTGTGTATTCCTCCGCCGCTAGCTTTTAAAGAGCCGGGGAACGCAGCTCCAGTGTGCTGCTACGCTGGGGCGAAGTAATTCGACTGTTCTGCTATGCTACAGACGCCTGTGGTACTCTGACCAATGCAAAAATACCCACCTCTGAGTTCGTAATAACTTCATCACACCACCACAGCTAAGGAGTCTGAATAAGTTGGACGAATGAGAAGTTTGAGTGAAGTGGAGATAGATGTTGGATGCAAGGTCAAGTCAGATATAGAGGTATGCACCATTGCAGCGCATCGCTGTATCTAACATTCATCAGTGTGTCTTTGGGTCGTCCTGGGCATCTCTCCTAGCAATGTTCCAGTCAGTCCCCATTCCACGGAATACTTTCTTTTCTGCCGTGACCTTGTGGCATGTGGCCGACCTACACGAACTGTCACACCAACTGGATCCTCAGAAAAGAATACGGTACGCAGGGTCTAATTCGTAAAATCGACCGTAACCAGTCTGAGCCAACGCTCCCGGGTCATACAATTAGCGGTACGCATCCCTCTTTCTAAGTATAGTCGCTGGTTGGATACTAAATCCGACCAAAGGTAACCCGTAATCCTGCGAAGTGTCTTGGTACAAGCAGAGTTCAGGCGACCCCGAAGAACACTGGATAGTATCCAAATCTCGCAACTTGGATGAAAGGAAACAATTTTATTCGATGTGTTATTTAGTAATATATCGACGGTTTGGTAATTTACACATGAACAGCGAAGGTATTTTCCTTTTATAATGTGTTAAGAAATAACAGTTAAATACCCTTTTCTGTGAAAAAAAATGGTTTTTGGTACGTCAGCAATGGTATTAACAGAATACAGTGGAAGTTCTATTAGAATAGTTTTCAAATTGTATATAAACAGAATACAGCATCAAGTTTTCATATACTAGAAATCGCAATGAAGTTCAAAATTATTCTCACTTAGGTAAGATTTTGCAAAACAGACAAGGTAAAGAAAGGTAAGAGTATTTTTAGATAAATCATTCTCTGAATGCCTTTTTTTTTTCTTCTTTTAACTTTTGCGTATGCTTCTGTGTTCATTTTACTTGAGTGTTTTTGCTCAATTAAGATTGAGATACAGGGCGAATTTTTTCCCATTGAAACTTAGTTTTTGTCAAAATCTCTGATTCTTCATTAAAATGCTTTGCAAATTCTATAATTCCAGGTTTTATTGGTTTGAGACAAATTTTATGCATCGGGCCACTTATCCTTTTTTCTTCTTGCTCAGTAAATTTACACTGAGATTGCCTTCTCAATGTGATAACCAAGATGTGGCTTCTAATTTAAATAATCCGCCACTGAATCATTTTCGTTTTAGCTTCTTTCCTAGTATTAAAATTATTGCATCAATGAGATGCTGAAGATCATTCAATTATTTAGTGGGATCTTCTATTTCTGTTTCAAATTTTTTGTTTACTCGTTAAACTTCAGAAAAGATTTGCTTTAAAAAGGGTGGAGAAACAGCTTTGCTTGTCAAAATTTTTTCCGCCTGAATTTTGAACAGAAAACTCCCAACTAAATTCTACTCTAATGGAAAACACTAACTCTAAAATTAAATTATAATAAAAAGCACTAAACTTACGCGAGCTCGTTACACGACGGATTTTTTGCGTCGAAAATAAAAAAGCACAAAATTGGTAATCCTGGTTATGACACAGGCCGTGAACACAGTCACTGTTGTTGTTGGTACTCCGTCGCTTACGACGGCGAGGGTTCCAGTTGATCCGATCAACGGAACAGCTTGCTCGTGAAATTAACGTGCAAGTGGCTGAGCACTCCACAGACACGTGTACCCTTAACGTAGTTCTCAGGGATATTCAGCGTGACACAGTGTGACAAGGCTGACCCTTTGAATTACAGGCACAACAGAAACAGGAACTAAGAGTGAGAGAAAGTTGTGGTGAAAGAGTACAGCAGGGTTTTCCACCACCCCCTGCCGGAGCCTCGTGGAGCTTTAGGTGTTTTCGCTCAATAAACACTCACAAGGCCCGGTCTGGGAATCGAAACCGCGATACTATAACCGCGAGTCCGCTGCCCTAACCACTGGGCCATTGCGCCTCCACGCACAGTCACTAGCTATGTAGCAAATGAACTATTTTACGGTTATTGGTGGACTCACGAAGGCAAGTAAATGCGGAGTCATGCTTATTGACCAGCTTTTAGCCAATTTTAACCATTGCTCATTTTGTTGGATCAATTCATCTTTTGGTGCAAAGTCATACAAATAAATGAATTTTTGGTTAGTAAGATGAATTAATTTCAGCTAAGGTTAGAATTGTTGTTTCTATAGCTAATAGGTAGAGGCGAAATGGCCCAGTGGTTAGGGCAACGGACTCGCGGTTATAGTACCGCAGTTTCGATTCCCAGACCGGGCGTTTTGAGTGTTTATTGAGCGAAAACACCTGAAGCTCCACGAGGCTCTCTGGCAGAGGATGCTGGCGAACCCTGCTGTACTCTTTCACCACAACTTTCTCTCACTCTTCTTGTTTCTATTGTGCCTGTAATTCGAAGGGCCAACCTTGTCACATTCTGTGTCACGCTGAATCTCCCCGAGAACTACGTTAAGGGTACACGTATCTGTGGAGTGCTCAGCCACTTGCACGTTAATTTCACGAGCAGGCTGTTCCGTTAATCGGATTAACTGGAACCCTCGTCGTCGTAAGCGACGGAGTGCCATCATGGCTAATAGATGCATGCAAGTTTAACTGGAGTTAATGAGAGAAACAAACAATGGAAAAATTAGTAATGCCAAAAGTGATCAAAATTCCAATGTTTACATCTTCTGAGACATGAACTAGAGGTCCATCTCTTTTAGAGTACTCTTGGAGAGTACCCATTCACTACCTCGAGTATTTCTTTGCCCTTGAATAGAATTTTGACCTTCTATTTAGTTAACCATCCTTTTGGCAGGTCTTTTTGACTGGGTTTCTTGTTACTTCCCATCACCAATGGGTGACCGTTGGTCAGATTTCGTATCCAGCCAACGACTATACTCAGAAACTAGGATGCGTCCTGTTACCTGCATAGGATACGTCCTGTTATCTCAGCTTAGACTGTTTGGTCATGTTGCTCGATTTTTCGAGTAAGATCCTATGTATTGTGTTCTCTTTGAGGATTTGGCTGAGGTGACGGCTCGTGTTGCTCGGCCACGTGGTCACGGTGGATGAAGAAGTATCCCGCAGAGTTGGGAACTGACTGGGACACTGCTGGAAGAGTTGTTCGAGACGACTCGAGTAAATACCGACAAATGGTGAATGCAGCAACGCGCTGGAACGGCGCACACCCTAATACCTGACCTGACCTCATCACCAAGCTAACCTGGTTGGATACTAATTTAGTTACCGACAGTCCATCAATGCATTTGATTGATGATTCTCAACCGGGGTCCATATAAAATTTTGGGGAGTTCACGCAAGCAAATTAGTAAATTGGGGTTCCACAGAAGAATAATGAGGGTCCATGAAAAAACTTTGCATTAGATGTATTTATTGCAAGAAACATCTAAGTTTCATCCTCTAATGTTTTAAAAAATTTAACATGTTTGGCAACTGAAACATGTTCTTTCAGTGAGTATTATTGTGAACTTGTGAAAAACAAAATAGGGATTTTGAAAGAAGGAACTATAAAACTAGTTTTTAAACATTGCATGGCTTTGGGTGTACACCAGAATAAAACAGAAATCAAAGGGGTTCATATGTATAAAAAAAAAATAGAATGGTTGAGAACCACTGCATTACATTGTATTGGATTAGAATCAAGTGTAACACTCGAATTGACTTGACAGGCAATGATTCTACAGCCATACAGTTATTCCAAGATTTGTGTTGTTACTTAGAGATCATCCTTGATCAAGCAAATCTATATTCCACGAAATTCTATAGCCATATTTTCTTCTTTAGTATTTGTTTTTAGATATAGTTTACCTGAAACAACATTATCCAATGCGTGCAGGTGTATGATTTGAAAGACATTTGGCTACTGTTCAAACGACTGCATGTAGATTCCATCATTGTCGCGAATTCAGTAAATTGTTCTTTAGCCTGAAAATCAACTCTAAACAGGCGTGTGATCAAAGACATTCCAAATTAGCCCATACCGTCTTTTTGGGGTGGGGTATATGTATTATCTATTAAGTCCATCCCCATTTTTTTTTTTTTTTTGCGATGATGTTTTAAAGGCGATTTGGCTGCCGTTTCTAGCAGGTTGAGCCTTTATGTAGAGGCTCATGTATTGGGAGAAATTCTCTGCGGCAACCAAATAAACACGATTTTCTGGTGTATTATTTCTGCAGGAAGAATGGATATTTTTTGTCTAAAAATTAACAACACATATATTAATGTGCATTCGTTTATTTTGTATACTTACCTTAGACAAAATATTTTACGAAACAAAATCTATTGAGGTGATAGATTAGTTAAGTCTGTAAAAACAAGGGTAAAAAAGATGTATCACTACTTTTTTTCTACTCTGTTCTGCGTGTGTGTTTGATATTTTATACGTTAATGTCTTCAGCTCCGTACAAAATGAAAATTCAGAAAAATTTTTGGACCTCTCCTTTCAAATTATAAAATATGTTTTAATGTTTGCACCGAAAATATATCTTATTTGGTTAAGGAAAATGATGGGCTGAGTGCATGTTTACACAGGTCATCCCCGATCAAGCAGACAGACCTATGATTAAAAGCAATAAGGTTTTGTCATAATATTGCTGTCCCGTCCCAAATTAAACCGATTGGGGAGGTAATGAGAGGCAATAAAAACAATTGAAATTACGAAATGAGACGGAAACTTGCGTATTTGATGGCATTAAAAGACACAATTTCAAAATAAGTTTTAGAGCATTGAAAGTTACGAGAGGCCCAGCTTCACAGACAGGACCCAGAGTGATATTTTTGTTTCCTTTGTTTTTGAAACTCATTTCTTTAAGTGCATTAATCCTTTCTACTTTAAGCACAAAGCCTGAAATTTTTAAGGGCAGAAGACTTGTCGATTACATCGATTCCCTTTGCACAACTGGCACTTATTCCATCGGTTCCGAAAGGATGAGAGTCAAAGTCGACCTCGGCGGAATTTGAACTCAGAACATAAAGACGGAAGAAATGCCGTTAAGCATTTTGTCCGGCGCAGTAACGATTCTGCCAGCCCGCTGCCTTAAGTACGGTAATAATAAAGGCGGATCTAGTCTTTCTCAGTATCTTTAAACTGAGAACACGAATACATTTCCAAAGGAATAAACAAACAACATCTATGTTTATAGACATTTTATACTCTTTCGTTACTGGAGATGACGTTTTCTTTCTCCACTTCTAAGTTTGTCGATTGTTGTTGTTGTTTTTTTAACCTCATAATTTGGGGGTAATTTAGGATGACCAAAGAAATTGAAAGTTATGTTTATAAGCTTTATTCCAGAACCCACCACAGCATTGTAATTAAGTTGAATGTAAATTGCTATGTTAGTAATAATCTGACAGTGGTTCATACATTTATATGTGTTTGTGTGTGTATAGCATAATTACAAATAATTCCACAGTAAGATCAAATCACCTTAATGATTATACCTTTTTAAAATATGTTGTTGCACATGTAGCGTGAATATATCAGCTGTTGACTATTTACCATCATCATTGTTTTTATGTCTGCTATTCCAAGTCTGGCAGCACATGCTACACTGGTTTGGTCACATCTGCAGGATGAGCACTGGAAGACTACCATACCAACTTTTGTAGCAGCAGAGACCCCCCCACCCACGCTGGAGAATCCAGTCCAGAACACCAGGGAAGACATGGGCAAAACAAATTGAGGAAGACCTGAAGTCACAGTGTCTCAATTTCAAGCATGCTGAGGCCAATACTATGGATCAGAAAGTGTGGTGTATCCACAGCAGTGTATTGGTTGAGAGGGCAGCCTTCCCTTCCGGTCAGCAGCTAGGAATTTTACTTATTCTATACAGGCATTGGTTGAATGAGACTTTTTGAAGTGGTGTTTAGGTTAGCTTTCCTGCATCAGCGATTTTAGCTATGTCTTATTGAATTACCATTGATGCATTATCTCTTAAAGGAAGCTATATTCTTTTCTACTCTAGGCACAGGGCCTGAAATTTTGGGGGAGGGGGCCAGTCGATTAGCAATTGGTGCTTAATTTATCAACCCTGAAAGGATGAAAGGCAAAGTCGACCTCAGCGGAATTTTAACTCAGAATGTAATGACCAATGAAATACTGCTAAACATTTCACTGGGCATGCTAACGTTTCTTATTTCTTTACTGCCCACAAGAGGACAAACAAGGACAGACAAACGGATTAAGCTGATTATATCGACCCCAGTGCGTAACTGGTACTTATTTCATCGACTCCGAAAGGATGAAAGTTAAAGTCAACCTTGGCAGAATTTGAAGTCAGAACATAGCAGCAGACAAAATACCGGTAAGCATTTCACTCAGCGTGCTAACGTTTCTGCCAACTTGCCACCTTAAAAGGAAGCTATATTGAATAATCTCTTGATCTCAAAAAGATACTCTTTGGCACACTCTCATGTCATAGGGTGTCATAAGTGCTAGAAAGCTCGATATATATGAAATGGCTAGAAAACAGTTAAAGTTGTGTCAGAAAGTGTTGTAAGCAAGGTTTTTTGTGGGAGTTCACTAAAGTGTTGAAATTACTGAGAGAGTTATTGATAGAGCACAAGAGCTCTGTCATCAGACTATTTCTGTTCATCATGAGCAACAATACAAAAGTATAGCATTGGACATCTTTGAGAAGTTCAAATTACTGGTGATATACTGCTTCTTACTGAAAAGTTTCAAGCATTAAAGAATGACTGAGAATTCTAAAATCTATATAGTAAGAACCAAATGCAAATTAGAAACAGAAAGCCGAAAAATTCAATGCCAGCTGTCAAATAGCTTAATTTCATATATATAAAGGGAGTAATTAAGAAATCACTGATGTGTGTGCAATATAAATAGGGATTTTAAGACAGCAAGCTGGCTGAATCATTAGCATGCTAGTCAAATGCTTAGCAGCATTTCATCCATGCTTATGTTCTAAGTTCACATTCAGCCAAAGTCAACTTTGCATTTCGTTCTTTCAGGATCAATAAGATAAGTACCAGTCGAGCAATGGGGTCAGTGTAATTGACTTACCCCCTCACCTGAAATTGCTGGCCTTGTGCCAGAGTTTGAAACCAATATAAATAAGGATTTACTAAAAATACAGCTTAACTATTCAATACACCTTGTAATACACTCTGAACTCTAAACAGGCCAGTATTTAACACTATGCATTTCTGTTAGAACAGAACAGAAGAAAGTATATTAAGATATATTTCTAAATAATATAAACCCCTGGCTCCACTTCCACATTTTATTGTTGAATGAGGTGAGTGTAATTTTAATCTTATCCTTTGTTTCCCTCTATTGGATAGGTAGTTTCAATCTAACATCAAATTTATTAATTTAGATCTTCCCAACTGAAACAAAAAGTAGATTTGCAGACAACTCAATTCTTTTTGTTTTGTTGATGAATTCATGCTTAAATGAAACTTGAGATCTGATAGTCCAAGAAGTGTTTATGTCTATAACATTTTATATATTTATATTTTTCATGTTAATCATTACATGCATACGAGGCCTGTTAACTAACTTTCAAACAGTTGCAGTGGAACTGTGTCAATGAGTAGGTTCCATTTGTGGAAGAAAAATTTAATTGTATTTAACTTAATGGGATAATCATTTAGCAATATATCTTGCTTGGAACAGTCATGAGTTTTTCCAGTTATGTAAGCTCTCAAATTGGAATTCTGCTGCTAGCTTCCTCAGCATGCTGTTGTTCAATATCTCCCATCTCTTACGCTTGGAAATGGCTTTCACTTTATCAGTATCATCATGGTTGATGTATAGCACTATGCCATATGATATGAGTATTGGCGGGAAGACATTGCAAGTGATCACTCCCAGTGGAAGCTAGAAATAGGTAGAGGTTTAAAAGAAAAAAATAAACGAGGCCGATGTTTAAGAAAACAAGAAGTGGCCGAACTATCACTCTGTAACCCATGCAACACACCAAACTCAGATGCCAGAAAAAATATTTTAGACTGTACTTTACTGTCTCTATAGTAACAGACTTGTTTGTAACAACTTATTTGTCCATCTTCTTATCTCTCAGTTTTGTGTGTAAGGGAAAATAAAGTAAGCACCCTTCCCCGTATTTGAGAAATAAGCATTCAGTAAGACCCGAGCCCTGTGAATGAAATATACTCCCTGCCTCATTAAGAGAGTGCAAATTGGCAGCCAAACTGAAAAAGATCCAGCTGTGGACATTTTCAATTCGTCATCCATTTTATTGTGAAAAGGGGAACATGACCATTCCAAGAAAAGAAACTTAAAGAAGAATATCAGAATAATGAGATTAATGCTCCAGCCTGATTCTGTGAGAGAATGTTGTGTTCGTCTTAGTAATTTAGTCAGGCAGGTTGTGTGTTTGCTTAGGGAGGAGGGAGGATGAGTGGATAGATATATGTGCCCTCTGTCAAGGTTGACTTTTAAGTTAGGAGCAGTTTGGCTGCTGGTTGCTACAGATTGTTCATACTAACTAGTCAAGTTGTCGAAAAACAGCTGATATTGAAATTAACCTAAACGCATGACTGTCTGACTTCTGTATCTTTGTGAACGTGACTACTTGAGCACTCTATCTCTCCTTCACTCTTCTTTTTATGAGCTGTGTTTAGCTTAATCAAAACTTGACTGATTTGTAATCAACACCTTTTGATTCGTCAGTGTTTTGCTGGCTTCACTCAATGAATTTGATATCTAGCTTTTGAGCATTATTGGTTTGCTTATTTCATGACATTAGCATGCAATTTGAAAGCTCCTATGTACAAAGAAAAACAAATTCAAACTGAGATGGAGATCCACCACATCCACATTATTTTCTTATTACAGCAACAATGAACGAAATCAAGATATTATAATTGCAATGGATTTTCCTTCTGATGTTGATAGTCTGCTACTAAACAATGAATGTTAGCCGCTGATGTTGTTTATGATGTGCACACAAAAAGTGCACATTGAAACGTGGCCAGAAATATAAATCTTAGGTGCCCCAAAAAATAATCTGAACGTGAATGCTAATGCATATTCAAGTGAGTCTGAACGCTGTCCGGCACCCAATTGCATACATATTCAAGTGCTCTTGAATACCGAATTACCAGGTTGCATACACACTTGAGTACAATATTCAAATGAGTCTGAATATAGTGCGGTAGACAATATTTGAGTGTGTCTGAATATGATACAATATATAATATTCAAGTGAGTCTGAATGTAATTCAGCAGCTAGACTGCATTACAAAAAGCTGAGAAAAAGAAAAACGCATATTCTCAAACCATGGTATGACAGGAAGATTTCCAGCAATATATGTGTACAGTTTGGTAGATGCCATCAAGGAAATACAAAAGCAAAGTGTGTCAAGATCTGTTGTCGTCGATGGTTGCAAAAGATATGCTGAATGCACTGAAACAAGTAAACTTCCTCTACGTGTGCTGTGACCAGAGTTGTGTAGAGAGAACAATGGCAGTAAGAACGCAGAAATCATTGTCTGTGCTCCTTATCGAGAAATGTGAAGAGAATATAGCAGGCGGTGTTTACAGGTCTAGTCAAGTTTAAATAGCAGACAAAAAAAACTGAAAACTAGTATGAACTGTCACTGTTTGCAGCATCATACAGAAACGATGTTGGAAATTATGGCGTAGGGTTGGGACCGGTCTGGAAGCAAACGCTAAAAATAACAAATACTAGTGTGCATGTAAGTCAATGACTGTATGCATGCATGTTGCAATGTTGTTTAAGCTCAAAAGAAAAATTCAGAAAAAGTTGAGTATCCTGAGAAAATGGAAACATTCATGCAAAAAGAAAATGGATCTTTTTTAAAACGGGGGCCACATTTTTCATTAATGTTTTACGTAGTGTTTTTGGTACCGAAAGACTTTCAAACTTCGTATACTTATCTATTTTGTGTTATAGAACAGAAAAATATTTTTGTATTCGAATTTATTTCATGTAAAAAATTGTCTTATTTCGATAATTTCAACCAATCACTGACGTCCATTCAGTCGATATACATTAAGTGCCGACTACATAAACAAACGATTCTTCGTTTTATTTGCTTTTTTCATTTTAAATTTGCTTTAACCCTAACCCTAACCCGAAGGTTAGGGTTAGGGTTAGGATTAATAGATTCAGAATCGTTTGTTTATGTAGTCGGCACTTAATGTATATCGGCTGAATGGACGTCAGTGATTGGTTGAAATTACAGAAATACGACAACTTTAACATGGAATAATTTATGGATTTCTTTTTTTTTAAAGAAGACTAAGAGAAAAAGATGTTTTATATGACACATTCTACCAGTGTTCCAAGTTTCAAAGTGTTTCGTTAATGAAAAATGTGGCCCCCGTTTTAAAAAAGATCCAAGAAAATAGTGTGACGTGGGCGCATAATGGGTGGTGTATATAAAAATTTTTAAAAAATAAGAAAATAGAAAGCGAAGAAATCGTGTATGCACGTGAATCTAACGCTGGTTGCATGTGGACCGAACGAAGCATTGTACAGAAGGCAGACTAGAAAATTAAGTATCGTTATGTTGTTAGATTTACACACATGTCACCACGTGGTAAATTAAGAGTAGTCTGTCGTTTTTAGTGGTTGTTGTAAATAAGATGTTACCACTAATTTTCGTGTGAAAAATGCATATCGTGTCGCAGGCAAAGAGAGATAGAGCGATCCGTGTTTCTTGGCGTCTTAGCAGAGATAGAGAAAGAAAAAAATCACAACCACCGGAATATATGTGTCCGCTGCGACGCCACCTGGTGGCGTTTACCAGCAAAGGACGTAATTCAGTTAACCTCGTTAGCCAAGACCATTGTCGGTAACTTTCAGAATTTGTAGTAGAGCAGAGTAAGGCAATGGCATGAAGGGAGGAGGAAAGGGGGAAACGTTAGGATCTACTTTCTGTCATCGCTGGGAAGAAAAATCTCTCTCTCAACTCGATGATCAGAGGGAGTGGTCTCCAAGTGGCAGAAAGTTAAAACTGGCAGCCAAAGGTACAAATCAAGGAAAGCAGTGATGCATGGATGTACTAGCAATAAAAAATGCAGGAGCTGAAAATGGAAAGTGCAAGTATATGCAGAAGCACTGTGCAAGGTAACACCGTTTGCGGGGTCTGGTAAAAAGAAAAACTTTGAGCTAAAAGCTGTGCATCACAGACTAGTGTGCAAAAAGGTGTTGGATAGTAGATCACAGTATTGGAAAGCATTCGGATCTATTTCAAAACGGGGGCACCAGTATTTTCTTAACGAAACACTTTGAAACTTGGGACACTGGTAGAATGTGTCATATAAAACATCTTTTACTCTTAGTCTTCTTAACAAAAAAACGTACATCGCAAGTTATTCCATGTTAAAGTTGTATTTCTGTAATTTCAACCAATCACTGACGTCTATTCAGCTGAATAGAGTTACTGCTGGGCGGTCATAAAAATGTTATTCCCTGTGACATATTTCATCCGGTTTAATCATAATTTATACGCATATATTGTTTATATAATAAATTACGCTGTGCGTATCTATGTGTGTAACAATTTTAGAGTTCGGATTCTAGAGTTAGGGTTAGGGGATTAATACGATATACACCGTTACGGCGCTAACTGTTTTCAACTGAATAGACGTCAGTGATTAGTAGAAATTATCGAAATAAGACAATTTTTCACATGAAATAAATTCGAATACAAAAATTTTTTTCCTGTTCTATAACACAAAATAGATAAGGATACGAAGTTTGAAAGTCTTTCGGTACCAAAAACACTACATAAAACATAAATGAAAACCGGTGCCCCCGTTTTGAAATAGATCCAAGCATTCTAGTGAATTAAATGTGAATACGAGCACATAAGTTCTTTAAAGAGTTGTGACTCGAACTGATTCCCACAGTCAGTGGTAATCCTTAAGTTTGCACCAAAACGTGATATCCAACTTCGCACAATGGAACAGCTTCAGGCCAATGCGAAAAACGGTCGATACACGTAAAAATATAGCTGAAACCACGGCTAAAAACTAATCTTCGGTGGTGCTCGGGAACTAAAGGACGCGGAGAACCGGTTGAAACATCATATAATATAGTCCGGTCAGGAGTCGGCAATGGAAAATATTCATATTTAGTGTGCAAGCTCATCAGATGAGGCAACCAACGAACTCGATGCAGGTTGGTCAGCAGCTAAAGTAGACAAATCAATCTCAGAAGCAGACGATAAGGAACATACAGGAAGCCGCGATAAGGTGTCAGCCACTATATTACCGGAACCAGAAATATACTGGATATCACTAGTGAACTGTCATATAAAATCCAATTGCCGGGTTTCGCTTAGCGAGTATTTGTCCGATTTTGATAATAAAGCAAATGTGAGAGGTTTATGATCAGTGAAAATTGTGAATTCTCGACCCTCGAGAAAATGACAAAAATACTTCATAGCTAGGAATATAACCAACAGTTCTCTGCCAAAAGTGTTGTAACGAGATTCAGTGGGATTGAGCTAGTGAGAGAAGAATGCCAAAGGACCAGTAGTAGAAATAAAGTGCTTCGTAGAATGAGCAGGCTTACTGAGTTGAAAAGTTAGGTTGGTTAGGTCAGGAAAATTACTCAAGAGAGCAGGATATGGATCTCCAGAAACAGCGATGAAAAACGTCGGGTTTATAGCAGGAGTAGCTGAATGACGACCAGGAATCGATAAAGCTGTAGAGCTATCCAGAAGACGCTGGTTACGAACATCCACCTGCAAAGAGAAATGGCATAAAATGTCTGCTCCCAAAATCGGATACGGCAGGTCAGCAAGAACAAAAATTCACTTAAAATCCCTATGAAGCGACAAATTCAATGAGAGGGAAATTTGACCGTACGTCCGAATGGGTGAATGATTCACAGCTTACAAAGAAATGTCCGAAGGAAGAGGTGTGTTCGTAAGAAATTTCACTGGCCAAATACTACAAAATGCACCAGTGTCAACCATGAGTAGCTTGCGTGAATTAAAATCTACGAAGAATGCACGACTCGGCGTCTGGCTATAGGGGACTACTGACGTACTCAGAGTTTCCTGTATTAGTTTCCCTGGTGCGGGGAGGAACAAGGTTGAATGCACCTTCTCAGCAAAACAGCCATGATATCAACAATATTGGAAGGAGGCAGGAGAAAACGAACGCTTTAGTATAACATTTTGTAAATAACGAGTACACTTTGCTGAACATTTGGTCAGAGAAAAATATCAGTAGTCGAAACATTTCAGTGTGGTTCGTGCATGCTGTCCTGGCGTAGGCAAAGAGAGATAGAGCGATCCGTGCTTCTTGACGTCTTCGCAGAAAGAGAGAGAAAGAAAAGATCACAACCACCGGAATATATAGGTGTCAGTTGCAACTCTACATGGTGGCGTTTACCAGCAAAGAGGCGTAATTCAGTTAATCTCGCTAGCCTATTATAAGTTAATTATACGCTTTATTGTTAACAGGTAAAAATGGAACATGACCGTTCCAAGAAAAAAAATTTGTTCCATAACGTCGGAATAATGAAACGAATGTTCTGGCTTAGTTCCATGAGACAATGTTGTGTTCATCTTAGTAATTTATATAGGCAGCTTGTATGCTTATTTAGAGAGGGAAGAAAGATATTAAGGGGGGAGAAAGAGAGAAGGTGAATGGATAGATACGAGCGCTGTCTGCCATCGTTGATTTTTAATTTTGTTGTTTGATCGTTGGATGTTGCAAAATGAGCACATTGATTAGTTTGGTTATCGAAAAACAACTGATATCGAACTTAGCCTATCTGAATGAATATCTGCGTCTATCCTCAATTTGATTCTCCGTCAGTGTGTCCATCTGAGTACATGTCTTTTTGTTGCCAGCAACTTTGGATTTGTCAGTATTTTGCTGACATCAGTCTATCAATTTGATGTGTAGCTGTTGAGCATCATTGGTTAGTTGTTTTTTCGTAGTGTCAACTCTCATCTTGAAAGATCTAGTTTGTTTTCGAAGAAAACAATTTGAGTTCAAATTGAGGCAAAGATCTGCTACGCTTGCATTACATATAAATGAACATTTATCACTGCAATGTGCAAACTATCAAAGTGAAACAACATCTTTTATGGGTGTTGAAGATTTTATAGTTGGAATAGAAGAAAAATTAATTAAATGAATGCAAAAAGATTATATGATATATTTCATTCCATTAATTTTAAATTTATTTCACTTAAGAAAAGAAAATGGAATTGATTTCTAGCAAGGCGATTGTTTCCAATCAACAAGGTTACTGGAACTGACAATGTGCCTTCCGTTATTTTCAAACTTTGCGCTCCAGAAATTACTATCAAATTCCCCAATCTCCTTAATCTCTCACTGTCTACAAGGATATATATACCCTGATCTTTTGAAACACGCTTCAGTGTGTTCCATTCCGAAGTAAGGTAAATCCTCTGATTCCTCATCTCTTGAATCAATAGCTTTATATTAGATCGCACCATTGCTACATGTGTTGACGAGGCTCTATGTCTCCCACTTTCAACCAACTCTCTTTCTTCTATTCATCAATGTCCTACTTGCTGTCACATCCAACAACGTCCACTTTTATACAGATTATATTATAGCGAGGCCTAGAATCAACCGAAACTTTATAACTTTAATAACTAGGCCCAGACCACACTTAAGTTAGGCGACGTGTACTGGTTATTAACCAATCAACTTGCTAGACTATCACCCCATATTAGAGAATGTTCTGTAGTGTTCCAGGGGTTTCTGGGCTTTTGTAGTTATATAAGCACAACGCACATGAACAAATCAGAGAGTTATGCACTTTAGAAGCACAAGCATCAAGCCCTTACTTCAACAAGTTTTCCTTGGTTGAAGTTCAGCCCCGAGTTAAAAGGAATTCTTCAGCTAGTCTGGACAAGCATTATTCCCGCTCTCCTGCGAAGCTAATATCTTTTGTTTGTAATTATTTAATTACAACTACGTTCGCTTGCAGCACGCTAGATTATGCTACTGGCAAACTATTATATGACTATGTAAACACTAATTTACTTCGATAAATTGAAATGTCATTTCAACAACTTTCATGATTGGTTAATTTTGGAACAGCACGCAACTTAACTTAATACAAGCCAACAAATACTCATGCAACGAACACGACAATACAATTTTAATTTCCTCCTAACTTTTCCCATGCATACGCATCAACCACATACAGTCTATCATCACACGCCAAACCTACATTGATTCCATAAGCAGGGACCACATGAGCGTCATCTGGTGGGGGCTATGCCAATCTTGACTCTTAGGTAGTAGAATGAGTTCGACGCCCGACTTTACACCATCTAGTGCTTGCATGCCTTTAGCAGACTCCACTCTGTTGTAAGTAGTCAGACCAGGTCTCTTGTTTTGGGGAAACCTTCCAAATACTGCAAAAATAAATAAATACTTGTGCAGCACTCAACTAGAGTTCGCTCAGTCGCTCCGGATTATGGATTTTGCTATCAGCGAGGATTTCCTTGACCGAAAGCACATTAGACACGAACCCCTTCCCTTTATATGTATTATATGTATGCGCAGATAGATAGATAGATAGATAGATAGATGGATGGATGGAAACAGACACACATGCACACGTACATTTGTACATACGTACGTGTGCATGTATGCGCGTGTATGTGTTTTAATATAACGTTGGTAAAAAAAAATATGTGCAACACTTTAAGACGAAGTCAGCAAAATTTATTTGTTGTTTAAACTATTTATAGAACTATAATAATAAATTCCACGAAACCTGCATATTAAACTATGTTTACATGTCAAACAATTTTTCCCCCCTTTTACTTAGCGATGCTGAACAGAGTTCTTTGCCCTCGTTCCCATCACACTCGGTTTATAATAATAATAATACAATTAGTCATTTCTTTGTTTCCACATATTCTACATGTTTCTTTCCAATAGTAGGCTACGAAAGCAAAGTTGCTTGTTTAGTCGGTTAGTTATGTGTATATAAAGATGTATCACTTAGTTTCTTCTTTACTATCGTTTAATGTCAAGACTAATTTTGTAAATGTTTTGCATGACAATGACTTCTTCACATTTCTGCATCTGTCACATCTAACTATATTGAATAGTGAAGAGAAATATTAGAAAACAGTAAGTTGTGCACATATATCTCTAATCATGAACAACTTGAGATTAATTGCATTGATTATTTTTAAATACGATGAGAAAACTTTAAAAATAGTCTCCTAAGTCTGTGAAATTTCTATTTCTGTTTGTTATTCACCGAAAATATTTTCAAACAAATTTTTCGAGAGGCATAAATCAATGTGCGCTACACGGTTTTGCTTTTCGCGGATCACTTAATTATTTCGTTTTCCATGTATCACTTAGCCATTTCACTTTTTACACTTATGTCAACTACACTACACGTAAAAAAGATATAAAATTACAGTTTTAAGAAAATATGACTTGTTCAGAGTTGGAAGGTCATCGATCATGACCTTTTTTTTTTGTTTCCGAAAGAGAGTGGTAGTAGGTTATCCGACCAGAGATTTGGCTCGAATGCTTACAACAGAGTTCGTCCGATAAAAGCATCCAAGAGCCATGTGATGGTGTTTAACTATTCCAGGGGTTAAATACTGCTCAAGAGTAGGAACAATCGCTTCTTTTATATTCTATATTTTGCTGTCTACGCCTTTTCTCTCTCCGGACTTTGGTGGCACTCGGC
Source organism: Octopus bimaculoides (assembly GCF_046866305.1). Taxonomy (NCBI): domain Eukaryota; kingdom Metazoa; phylum Mollusca; class Cephalopoda; order Octopoda; family Octopodidae; genus Octopus; species Octopus bimaculoides. Next base: position 76,760,736 of record NC_142934.1, on the reverse strand, counting down.
GATTTATAGAAAATGCTTGTCCAAAATGCTGCATAGAGGGATTGAACCCGAAACCACACAGCTGATTGTAAAGTAACAAAATATAAAGAGCAGACCCCCACCTCCATCCTATTCTTGAAACATTTAAATCAGTAAGTAAAATAAATAAATTAGAGAAATAATTTCAATAACATATTTATAAGTGAAGGCACAATAGCTTTGACGATGTCTTTGTGACAGGCTAAGTTCTTTGATGTTTATTCTTCGTTTCCTCACAATTGATTTTGAAGAAATTGTTAGGTCAGGTGCGAAACTGGCACCAAGATCGAACGTGGAACCTCGTGATTGCAAAGCGATCAAACTCATTTTTATACTCAAAATATTAGTCAACGTAGAATTAGTTAAAGGCGATCTTTTGAATTCAGTATTCCACTTTATCGATTAACAGATGTTTGGCGGTCGGCGAAGATTTTCTTTTTCTTTTCATATTCTACCTAGCAACTTCGATACCCTATTCATGAATTAAATTCAGTACTCTATTTATTTCAGCATTTTATCATTTTAGTGTGAATTCTCTGGAGAATGTATCAGATTATTTAGAATTTATTATGATGGAATATAAATTTTGGCAAAGTTACTGTTTACCATTCCGTTCTCACTTTGTCAAAAGAACTTTTCATTTGACCTAGATCATTCCATATTGCCTGTCACTTCTGATGGTGCTTTGTCGCGACCTTTAGCTTTCAGTTTGGTCAATCTTTATCTCTCCATTTGTCTTATGGCAACTAATTTTCTTTCAGCTTACGTCTACCAAATCCACCCAGGTTTTGGTCAGCCCTAATTATAGGAAGACACTTCTCCAAAGATCTTATAATTGTGTTGCTTGTAAAAGGATCTCGGTCAGTTTCAATGATATTGCCTGTTGTCAGGGAATATTTGGGGTTGCAGTTGGAGTTTTTTTTTTTTTTTTTTTTTTTTTTTGGAAGGATGTGATTGTATCAGATAATTTAAAATTGTTTCTGTTTTTCATTGCTGAATTATTTAAGATATCAGAGTGAGTGAAGATAAAATAAATTTAAATTATTCATTTAATGAATGATTTCAATTATAATAATAATAATAATAATAATAATAATAATGCTGTAGTAGTAATCATTTTAAACAAATGAAAATAATATTGTTAGAGCAATAATTAGTGCCGTCCTTGATGCCACCAGTGTCAAAGTTGCCCCTAGCTGCTAACTGACAGAAGGGTAGTCCTAAATTCAGTTCTACAGCAACAATAAAAATAAACATTCAAAATAAATTCTGTTCATTCTTGTATCTTTGGGTGTTCAATTTTCTGTTTCTTTTGTATAGATTTTACCTGTCTTCAAATTAGATAAAAATAAATACTGTTGTTTAGCCCCAGATCACCAGCTGCCAAATCTTCCTTGTTAATTAATACAACCACTATATTTGAAAACCTGGTAAACAGGTGTCTACTGTTACCTGTATATCAGTATAGAGCTTCAGTGACACGTTGGAAATGAAAAGATCTCTGATAGTTGGAAGTTAACGAAGGGACATAATACTTTTATAAAATAGTTTTGTTGATATTAACATTGCTACACTACAATCATTGACAGATCTCAAATAAGCCTTCTTTCTACTTTTACCATATATTGCAAAGATGGAGATTTTATAGACCACACAACCTTGATGGTTGTTTTCATTTAAATATTAAGATATTACAGTTTCCACCATTTTCACTTAATCTTTGCTAAACTGAGGTTGTATATTCACTAGGGGATACCCTCATTGATAGTGAGGGATTGGATTTGTAGCTGCTTTGAAGGGTTTTTTTGTTGCATGCTGTTAATGTTTTGAGAGATAGGACATATTATTGTTATGTTGTTGTATGTAGTGGTTAAGTTCTTGTGCTGTTGAAAGAGATGTTTTAGAGGTTGGTGTTTCAATATCCTTTATATCTTACAATACTGTTTCATTGTTTCAGGGTATTGCTCACCTTTGATTCACCAAGAAATTAATAAAGGATAGGAAAGACTGAAGAATAATCTTATCAAGATGACATGTAATGTCAGTTACATAACTTTGATATAATTTATGAAATTACGAAGAAAAGAATTAAAGCTGTAGTTTATGACCACCAAACAACAATATGGAGGAGACATGTGAGAGTCAGACTCATGATGAAGCAAAATCTGAGAAAAAAAATATATCTCATAGGACACAGTTAAATACACCAAAGAAATTCTACACCTGTAATATATGCTTACTGATATTCTCTGATATTGACAGTTTGACTAATCACAAAAATATCCATGCAGATAAAAAGCCATTCCTGTGTAATGTGTGTGGTAAAACCTTCTCTGAGAGTTCAAAATTAACTCGTCATAAATGCACACACACAGGTGAGAAACCATACCACTGTGATATTTGTGGTAAGACCTTTTCACAGAAAACTAATTTAACTCGTCACAAACATGTGCACTCAGAAGCAAAACCATGCCAATGTGATGTCTGTGGAAAAACTTTCTCAACAACTGGAAATTTAGCTTCTCATAAATGTATTCAATCAGAGGAGAAATCATTCACTTGTGAAGTCTGTGGGAAAACGTTTTCTAAAAGTAAAATATTAACCATCCATAAACGTATTCACATGGATGAGAAACCATACCACTGTGATGTCTGTGGTAAATCATTCTCCCAAAGTGGGTATTTAACTTACCATAAGCTTATTCACACAGGAGAGAAACCATACCACTGTGATATTTGTACTAAAACATTTTCTCGAAATGATTATTTGAAACGTCACGTACGTGTTCATACTGGGGAAAAACCATATGAATGTGATATCTGTGGAAAAACATTCTCTGGAAGTGGAAATCTAACATGTCATAAACGTATACATACAGGTAGTAAACCATACCATTGTGATATCTGTGATAAATCATTTTCAACAACTGGAAGTTTAACTTCTCATAAACGTATTCATTCAGGTGAGAAACCATACCAGTGTGAAATTTGTTTGAAATCATTCTCTCAAAATGGACAGTTAACTAATCACCGAAGTGTTCACACAGGTGAGAAACCATACCACTGTGATGTCTGTGGCAAAAGATTTTCTATAAGTGGTGATTTATCTCGTCACAAACGTATTCACACAGGTGACAAACCATACCAGTGTGATATCTGCCGTAAAAGGTTCAGTGCAAGTGAAAATTTAACTACTCATAAACGTATTCACATAGGTAAGAAACTATACCAGTGTGATGTCTGTGGTAAAATATTTGCAAGGAGGAGGTATTTAATAATTCACAAACGTATTCACACTGGTGAGAAACCATATCATTGTGCTATTTGTGGTAAAACATTCTCTCGAAAGGAATATTTAACACTTCACAAATGTATTCATTCAGGGGAAAAACCATATCAGTATAATATCTATGGTAAGGCACTGACAGAGAATTCTGAATTGACTTACCTCAAGCAGCTTACCACAGATGATAAATCATACACTTGTAATATCTGCGGTAAAACATTCACGCATAATTTGGTGTTAGCTATTCATAAACGTATTCACACAGGTGAGAAACCATACCACTGTGATATATGTGGTAAAGCATTTTCAATGAGTGGAAATTTATCTTCTCATAAACTCACCCATTCAGATAAAGAGCCATATGGGTGTGATGTGTGCGGTAAAGCATTTTCTGAAAATGATCTTTTAACTAAGCATCGAAGTATGCACACAAGTGAGAATCTACATCGTTGTGATAAAACATTTTCTCAGGCTAAAGATTTAACTTCTCACAAACAGACTCACATTAATGAAAAACCTTACCGCTGTGATAGTTCTGATAAAGAGTTCACTGTAAGTGAAAATTTAACTTCTCATAAAAATATTTACACAGGTGAACAACTACATCAGTGTAATACCTGTGGTAAAGTATTTGCACAGAAAAGAAACTTAATAAGACACAGATATATCCACAGCAGTGGGAAGATGTACCATTGCAATATATGTGGCAAGAAATTCTCTCGAAATGAGTATTTGACACTTCACAAACGGATTCACACAGGAGAAAAACCTTATCAGTGTGATATCTGTGGCAAAGCATTCTCAATGAAGAAGAGTTTAACTAGTCATAAACAAGTTCACTCAATATAAAAACTAATGGATGGATGCAAATATGGTCATGTGGTTGGCTTCACAATCACGTGGTTGTGATTTTAATTCCACTGATTGGTACATTAAGTAAGTATTTTCTGCCATAGCTTCAGGCTGATCCTAGTGCAGGAGTTTGTTGAGTGGATTGTATCTGTTGTTGGGTGGTACATTTAGTCCATTGCTTAATTAAGCATTATCACCTAGTCGTTGGGTGTCTTTAGAGGAGACCACTTAAAAAAAAAAATTCAGACAAGGTCATCAAGTATCATGATTGCTGTTCTTCTTTCCCATATAATTCTACACTTCCTCTTCAGACAAGCCATGAAGTCATATCTTATAATGATGATTGTATCTCGATATGTATATATGTGACTAAAAAGAAATCTTCTATCACCTTTGCTAATTAAGTCAGGCTATAGAGATTTCAATTAGTAATAATTTCAAAAGCAAAACTTCTACATGCTGCAATCCAAGATTCAACTAGTAGCTATCAGATCTTCAGTCTAACTCTCTCTTTACTGAGCTGTTTCAAGTATATGCAAATGGCTTCATAACTTATATAGAAATATATTTACTGTCATTAAAATGGAAATGTTTTCTTAATGGGTAGAGAAAGAACTCATTCTTAATTAACTAGTTATTAAAGGTACAAGAAGTTTGTTGTATTTTTATACAATTTTACATGTTTTTGATTTGAAATGTGAAATATATACCAGAAAACTGCTTGAGGTTGTGGTGGGGTATATTTCTGCTAGTTGTCACAATGAAAACACTCATTACATAATTAATCACAGTCCTATAAAAGTAATTATTGGAATTCATATAAAATGTTGCAAAATTTGTGAAAATTATATTTATAGTGTTTTCAAAACACTTTAGTTGCATTATTTTGAGAAAACTGTATCTTTCCAGTAGTTGAAAGTTTTTTCCCCCTCAAACTAACAAAAGTTTGAGAGCTTTTCTAATTTTATTTCTCTATTTTTCATTAACTTTATTATAGAACCCACCATAACATTGTATTTAAGCTGAATGTAACAGTTTATGTATCATTATAATCATTAACATGGTCATATCGTTGTGTAAATGTTAAAATTTGTAATTGGGCTATTTATTAAAAAAATGTGTCTATGTTTGAAAATATATATTTGCTTGATGTTTACCTGAAATACAGAAGCAGACAAGAAGAGGAAAAAAAAAACATTTTCATGAGATATTTCTACAGTAATAGTTATTTGAATTTTAAAAGATGACACTTTTATGTACCTGAATTTTATCTGTCCTGAAGTATTGTTTTAAAATATGAAATGGTAAAAGATGGAACAAATCAGCAATATAATGTAAAGGAGAAGGAATAAATAAAAATATATTAAATTGCTTGAAAATACAATGAATGTATCACATGTTTGTTTTGTATTTTAAAAAAGGCACAATTTAAAATTTATTCCTTAAATTTTGACTCTATAGAAGATGTAACCAACTGTAAGCTTTTCCCTTGTTTGAATATCTGAATGAAATTATAATTTATGTATTGTTGATGGCACAAATCTTTTATTTCTCGATGGTATTGCACCAGTAATGTATTATCTACTAATAAATAGAAGACTAATGATGCTGTGTAGCCTTGTGGTCAAGGTGTTGGATTCCTGATGTGATGTTGTTGTCTGATGTGACTCCTGATGTCTGATGAGATTCCTGATGTGACGTTGAATTCTCTGAGTACTATATTGTATACTTGAGCAAAATATTTCATTTCATATTGCATCTGTCCACTCAGTTGGAAATGTGTGCCAGCAAAAGCTGGGAGTAACCCAACCTTGTGACAAATTTGCATCTTGGTCAGTGAGATGTATTACACTCTGGGTTGCTCATGCACCATGGAAACTTGAAGAAGCTCTGACTCTAATGATCCTGTAGACTAATGTCAGACCTATTTCTTTTGTATCTCTCTTTTAACTTGTTTTAGTCATTGGACTGCAGTCAAACAGGGGCACCACCTTGAAGGGTTTAGTTGAACAAATCAAATCCCGTGCATATTTTTATGTCTGCTACTTATTCTTCCAGTCCCTTTGGCTGAACTGCTAAGTTACAAGAATGTAAACAAACCAACGCTGGTTGTCAAGCACTGGTAGGGAACAATCACAAAGACGTACTCATATTTATTATATATATATATATGATAGGTTTCCATAATGTTTCCATCAACCAAATTTACCCACAAGGTATTAGTCAGTCTGGAGCTGTAATAGAAGTCACTTGCTCAAGGTATTGCACACTGAGAACCTAAAGCCACATGGTTGCAAAGCAGGCTTCTTAACCACACAGCCATGCTTTCACATATATCATCATCATCATCATCATCGTTTAACGTCCGCTTTCCATGCTAGCATGGGTTGGACGATTTGACTGAGGACTGGTGAAACCGGATGGCAACACCAGGCTCCAGTCTGATTTGGCAGAGTTTCTACAGCTGGATGCCCTTCCTAACGCCAACCACTCAGAGAGTGTAGTGGGTGCTTTTACGTGTCACCCGCACGAAAACGGCCACGCTCGAAATGGTGTCTTTTATGTGCCACCCGCACAAGCCAGTCCAGGGGCACTGGCAACGATCTCGCTCGAAAATCCTACAGGAGCCAGTCAGGCGGTACTGGCAACGGCCACGCTCAAAATGGTGCATCTCATGTGCCACCCGCACAAGAACCAGTCCAGGGGCACTGGCAACGATCTTACTTGGCTTGCCGGGTCTTCTCACGCACAGCCCATTTCCAAAGGTCTCGGTCCGTAGTCATCGCCTCGGTGAGGCCCAATGTACGAAGGTCTTGCCTCACCACCTCAGCCCAGGTCTTCCTGGGCCTACCTCTTCCACGGGTTCCCTCAACTGTTAGGGTGTGGCACTTTTTCACGCAGCTATCCTCCTCCATTCTCACCACATGTCCATACCAGCGCAATCGTCTCTCTTGCACGCCACAACTGATGCTTCTAATGTTCAGCTTTTCTCTCAAGATACTTACACTCTGACGGGTATTCACATTGACATTACACATCCAACGGAGCATACTGGCTTCATTCCTTGCGAGCTTACGTATGTCCTCAGCAGTTACAGCCCATGTTTCACTGCCATGTAGCATGGTTGTTCGTACGCATGCGTCATACAGTCTGCCTTTTACTCTGAGTGAGAGTCCCTTTGTCGCCAGCAGGGGTAAGAGCTCTCTAAACTTTGCCCAGGCTATTCTTATTCTAGCAGCTACACTTTCAGCGCACCCACCCCCACTACTAACTTGGTCGCCCAGATAGCGGAAGCTATCGACTACCTCTAGTTTTTCACCCTGGAATGAGATAGAAGTTGTTTCCTGTTTGTTTGCAGTCTTTATTGCACCTGAACATCTGCCACAAACAAAAACTAACTTGCTAGTTAACCTGCCTTTGATGTTGCTGCACCTCTTATGTGTCCATAGCTTGCACCGGGTACATCTTATAGAGTTACTACCTACTCCTTTTCTACATACTGAGCAGGGCCATCTACCTGAAGGGGTTTGTGTTTTATCTACCTTCCTACTTATTAGGATTTTGGTTTTAGCTAGGTTGACTCTAAGGCCCTTCAGTTCTAGACCTTGCTTCCACACCTGAAACTTCTCCTCTAGTTCTGATAAAATAGGTATATTGAATTAGGAGTAATAATTTATTCTAACTTGTTTGTGTGCAAAATCAATGGATAAAGTATAAAATCTTGAATTTAAAGATTGTTCAGTAATGGTAGGTAATTAAGAGAAAGAAAAAAAATGAGGAAAATGCTCAGAATATTCTGCACTGTGCTTCATGAGTTAATTTTACTTGCCATATGGTGTTCATGTTTGTGGCTTCCTTTAAGAAACGTGATAAGGAAGGTTCATTGTGTAGAGAGGTTAATGTTTTCCATGTTTTTAGAAGTCATGTAGACTGCTTAGTGCCTAATAGACAAAAAGTTTGTGATGAGAGGATTTCAATCCATTGTGAAATTTCCATTTTGTAAAAAGAATCTCTTTACACTCTTGGTTTTTCAATGTAACACATTTGGATTCATTGTGAACTGAATGTTTAAGTTTGTTTATATAAGTTCTATAATTTATTCATTAGCTTTCTATCCAGACTCTATCTACCTTTCCATTCACTCTTGTAAAAGTATAATACTTTTACAAGAGTGAATGGAAAGGTAGATAGAGCAAAGATAAGTTCAGCTAGAATAAGATGCCATTTGGTTCTGTATTGGAGCCTGGGACTATTGTCACATTTGAAGCATAGCAGTAAAAAGTGTAGTTCTTAGCCAAGAACTAGTGTACTTTGTTGATGTAAAAAATACTAATGACAGGATTTCAGGATGTAGGGTGAATTAAGACAGCTACAAGGAGATGAAAGAGCCAGAAAATGATTGAAGTTAGGTATAAAAGATGTAAGTAAAGCCAGGATCTGCAGAGAGTTCACTTATGTAGGGTGTTACAAGAGCTCTCTTCAGTTCACCTTAAAATGCTAGTAATATGGTTCTTTTTGCAGAATCTACTAAAGAGCTGCAGAAAAAAAAAATTCCTAGCATGGAAGAATTTCTGAGTGTCCTAAAATCAGTAAGGCAAGAGCCAAATGTATATATATTGGAAATGGCGAACACTATAACAGAATGCCAACTGCGAAATAGTTTTATCTGATGTAGCAAATAAGACATTAAGAAATTAGATACTGTGTGTTGAATACAAGTAGGATGTCACAAAGCTGTCCCATAACGTCGAATGTGCTAAACATCGTTATTGGCAATCCCCAGGAGTTGAGGATGATTATCTCCAGATTTAACTTCTGTCTCTGTTGTCTTTGAATACAATTTTCATTCAGCTGGAAGTGAAATAATTATGTGGATAACTGATGGTTGGTCATTCGTACGATATGGCCGCCCCACCGAATAAAAGCCCGTTTCAGGCAACAGTAGTAATATTAGATTAAAATAGCTATCTGTGTATCATACATAATGTAAATACATCTTGAAAGGCAAATTTACTGTGGTATGCATCCTGAGATAGTACCTCTTATGGACGTGTTGTGTGTAAAGACAATACACGTCGGAGGCAGGCGAAAATCGTCCAGCAGCAGCTGATGAGAATGCCAAATACATTTCTGCATCGCCGAGCGTTGTCAATAGCATATACTTGCAGTCAACGGCACACTTAGACGCAATTTGCCGTTACCAATATAGGAAAGCAATGATTAAACAATTGTTGGTGTTGCGAATAGCCATCTGGCTGAATAAAAATTCCATTAAATGCAACGGAAGCTGTATTAGATTAAGTTATCGACGGTGAAAATAAATGTGGAATGACGTGGGTTTGCAAAATAACTGTCAATATGCAACCTTATGAAAACTTAAGTTCGACGCTAGGTTTTGAAAAACTGGACGAAAATTTTATGTTGGATTCAAAACCATAGTTTGTGAAGAGTTGTGGTCGCGCTTAATCCTTGGCGCTGCCGCATTCCCGCAATTGTGCAGATAATTTGAAAGAACATTGTGAATGCATCTGTGTGCTTTAGTACCGAAACAGTTGTGATAGTAACAAAATCGCGGAGGTGTCTCTTGAGGACTGAATGAACGATAATAGTCCGAAAATATCCCCAGCCGCCTGTATTTAACAACTGCATAAGACCCATTTTTGCCTATTTAGCAGACAGAAACCGTGGGTCATACATCGCAAACTACGGTATATATACGTACATGACAGTGGTTCTCGAACTTTTGGCATCACCTTCCCCTTTCACCATGTTTGAGATGCTATTCCTCCTTATTGTCAGGTCATTCCTCATATTGATTATCCGAGGGGTGAATTTCAACCAATTTACCTATTTTCAGCAGAAGAATCTTAATAGCATCCCAAAATGTACAGAAGTTTATGTCAACTGGACCACTAGTATGCACGGAAAACCACAATTTTAGTAGAAACACCGTCTTCTCTTCCTCCCCTGAAAGTTTATCATCCCGTTCCCTGAATTCCTGATACATAACATGACAATATACATATGTATATATATATATATATATATATATATATATATATATATATATATATATATATATATATAAGAAATTATTTATTCACAAAAACAGACCATCTGTCATTTTATTTACAGCAAAGTAACCAGCTGTATTATGTTCGACTCTGTTTTGGAGAGGGCAACTCTCATTTCTAGTGACATTCAGTTGATTTCGTGACTTCGTTTTGATGGCAAGAAAAGTGGAAAACGCGGTCTCACACTCATATGTGGTTAGAAATGGCATCAATACTTTAAGAGCCATCTTTGCGACATCAGGATATGTCTGTGCCATTTCAATCCAAAAGTCAGAACAACACATTTCACGGAAAAAACATTTTGCACCTCCATCATTGACCAAATCAATGAACTGCTCTTGAATTAAATTGTCTTCTGTTGGTAGACCGCTAACATAGAGCACAAAGAGATTCCTGATAAAGCGGAAGCATTTGTCAAAGTCATGAAGATCAAGAAAATCAAGAGAATATTTCTCTGCTAAGTATTGATACGTGTTGGTTCATAAGTTCAACGATATCGTCGTCGACTTGAAGCTCGTTTTCATGTTTAGTTGAGGAAATGATGCAAAGTTCAAGCTTCATTTTGAAAGTAATTAGTTTTTCATGAGAATGAAACCTGGTTATATCTTTTCCTTGCAGTCAAAGATTGACGGCATTCACTGACTCGAATATGACCAGCAAAATTGCCAAGCAGACCAGAAAACGAACATCAGGGAATTTGGCGTACAAATCTGGCTTGGTATCATGTAAAAAATCGTGGATTCCTTTTCGTAGAAGGAAGACCTTCTTTATTGTTTTTTCCCCTCACTTATGAGATGGCTTTCGAGTGTTTCGAATTCAGAATCACTTTCTTTGCACAACTCGACAAACAGACGGGAGTTGATTGCGTTTGCTTTGATGAAGTTCATCTTTGTAATCACGGGATTCAGAACATTTTAAAATCATCGGGCATAGTTTTCACCATTAGTGCTTGTCGATAAATTGTGCAGCGTGTGCCAATAGTAGTTGGAAATTTTTCTTTCACCTAAGTCTGAAAACCGGAACGGCAGCCAAACATCTCCTGCGCACCGTCGGTGCACACCCCAAAGACATGCTCCCAATTGATATCATGTGCCTCAAAAGATTAGTCCACTTTGTTAAATATTTTCCTTTCGGTTGCTTTGGTGCTGAGGGTTTTGCAAAACAGGAATTCGTCCTCCGGGTGATTGTTTTGTACAATATCCAGAGTGTTGGAGCACTACTTCCCTTTGCCATGACTGTTATCCAGCCATGCGTTAGTTGGTTAGTTCAGCCAACTGCTTTGCCTCGCGCATAGATACACACTGCTGCCAATCACAAAGTCACCGTAAAGTCTAGGTCAGTCCCAGCCAAGCCTCCAAGAAAGTCAGATGTAATTTGTCACGACGCTGTCGGAGTTCAACACTCTAGAAATGAATAGCGATTTATGAACTGCCGAACATTTTATCCTGTTCACATTTCACAATATACAGTAATAGTAAGCGTTACATGTTATTTATGCTGCATACGCCTTCTTCTGGATTTGTGGCCCTATAACGAGTAGCTCGAACATTTCTTCTGTTCCTTTAGGACACTGTTATACCATACCTCTGAATGCTATATCCTGTATGCTGTCAAGCAAACCTTGATTTAATGCTATCGTCATTTCCTCTAATAATAAATTACTATGTTCTATTAAACCTTCTGAACTTTGTCTATTATTGCATTACAAGGTATCATACTACCGCTATTATAAAATGTCAGATGTTATTTTAGCACTTATTCACTAAAAATTAATGATTCCGAGCTAAAAGAATTGCAATCTTCACTCGCATCGCCACTAAAAATTGGTGATTCAAGTGAACCTCTAGCTCTTTCATCTTGAACTTGCACTTGATAGAATATGCATCCTTCTTCCAAGGAAATACACAGTGTTCTTTCAAATAATTTCCTTTGAATATACCTACTAACTGTAGCTTAAATTTTGTTACGAACACATTAGCAAAATTAACTGCCGCGGCGGGTGTTCATGGCTCATTCTTACATCTTTTGTAAGGTGGCGAGCTGGTAGAAACCTTAGCACGCCGGGCGAAATGCTCAGCAGCATTTCGTCTGTCTTTATGTTCTGAGTTCAAATTCCGCCGAGGTCAACTTTGCCTTTCATCCTTTCGGGGTCGATAAATTAAGTACCAGTTGCGTACTGGAGTCGATTTAATCGATTGGCCCCCTCCCCAAAATTTCGAGTTTTGTGCCTAGAGTAGAAAAGAATATATTATTTACAACGAAGGCGGCGAGCTGGCAGAAACGTTAGTGCGCTGGGCGAAACACTTAGCGGTATTTCGTCTACCGCTACGTTCTGAGTTCAAATTCCGCCGAGGTCGACTTTGTCTTTCATCTTTTTGAGGTCGATAAATTAAGTACCAGTTACGCACTGGGGTCGATGTAATCGACTTAATTCCGTTGTCTGTCCCCTCTGTGTGTAGCCCCTTGTGGGCAGTAAAGAAATAAGAAACGTTAGCACACTGGGCGAAATGCGTCGCGTCATTCCGTTTGTTTTAATGTTCTGAGTTGAAATTCCGCCGAGAGCGACTTTGCCTTTCATCCTTTCGGAGTCGATAAATTAAGTACCAGTTGCATACTGGGTCGACCCAATCGACTGGTTCCCCCCCCCAAAAAAAAAATTTCAGGCCTTGTGCCTAGAGTAGAAAAGATTCTTACGTCTTTTGTTAAATTTTTTGTCCAAAGCTCATTGTGTTGTATTATAATACAAACTTCAATCATTTTCAGAGAAAATTAGAAGGAATACTTTCGTTTAATCGTTTTTCAAAGGCCTCAATGCTCGCTTCATTACTTTATTATGGTCCAATGTTGGGGTAAAGTGAAGAAACATCCATGGTTACCATTAAAAAAAAAAAAAGATAACACGAAACGATTTCGGCGCTTAAAAAAGTTGTAAATTTGGAAACAAAACAAAAATATTCCAACTATAAGGGTTCGATTTTTTTGCTATAGGAAGTAGAAAGTCATACAGTGTCTCCTGAAATTTTGGCCGTACAACATTCATACCCACTGCAATTTTATTTATTTTTGGAAGGTCATAAAAGTGTTCCTTGCTCTGACCTCAGTAATCTGGATTCAATGGTTTTTTATAAAACTGTTTTCGGCCATTCCTAAATTATTTTGCCAAGTTCAGTTTGAATCGACAGGTAATACTCATTAAAATTCTCTGTCCATAATTACGATAACTCCTCTTTTCTCTTTCCATTTAAAATAACATTGTAATCATTGTTAGCCAGATGACGAAGTGTGTTTACACAGGAAATTAAAGGCTATCCCAAGTCCCCACCCGTCTTTTTTCTTGTCTTAAGGCTTTCCCTAAAACCTGTCTGACGAGATTCGAGAAATTCTAGTAGAGCCTGCGGGTCTCTCCCGAACTACATCCGGATACCAATTTGGATTTTATGCGATGTAGTTATTTCAGATTCGATCATCATCTTCTTTTTCAACAAACAGGGGATTTTCTGACCCCTATGTTACCCCAACCTCACAAGCAAATAAAATTCTTTAAACTTGTTGCGACATGGGTTCGCATTCAAGGCAGGTCAAATGAAAACTTTTCTGGAGAACTTCCAATGACGAGTTAAAATATGTATGCAAGGGCAAGAAGACTAAAATTGTGTGAGCCAACCTGGGAATTAGTTATTTGAACTTCTTGAACTATGTTTGTTTGAGGTGAGAAGAGTGTTATTTGCGCAGTTAGCTTTTGTAATACGGATATTTTAACTCATAAACATAGATGTCTCTAAAAAAACCCCAAAAAATAAGAACTGGTTGATAAAATAAAGTGATTGTTTTGGGTGTGATAAATAAATAATGCGTAGTGTGGGTTGTATGTGAGAAATTCGGAGTATGAAAAAAATATGCATTTGAATTAATCACTAGAAACTTGAATGTTGTCAACATTTTAAGAAACATGTGCCTGCAATCACTATAAACACGCATTGTGTGACGTCATCAGCGTAAACGTCATCAATTTATGAGTAAAACACAGAAACAAACATGTCGGCGTCCACGGAGTTTGACTTTAGGATAGCTCGAAATGACTTCGGGGTATGTTATTTTGTCAATATTTTCATACAGATTCCTGCGCATAATATCATTCTCGTTTTTTATGTAACGTGTATTCTCCGAAGTGGTGAATGTATGGCCTTTGTTCATTGTAAGCGTTTTAACTGCGACGATTCGAAACTTCTTGTTGCCGATCTTCATGGCGGGCCGGTATCAATACATAAATAGACACTCGAGTTTTCGTTCACTCACTGCATTTCAAGTATTTACTATTAATAAATTAATATATAATTGTAGAAGTGTTAATATTCCATAATCATCATCAAGCTCTATGGTTGTTTACAAGTGGTAAGCTTGTATCATACTACAACTTTAGTGGGTTTTTGTTTTTTTAACCAGTTATCATAGGTAGTCCGCTCAGAAATAAACTTGAAACACTCTGGGGCCATGGAATTCACTAAGAATCTCAAATAAAAGTCACTTCTTCCTTCGACTATAAGAAATGGATTATTTAAAAGTGCATGAAACCTCAGAAGTTTCCTTCTCATGGTCCACATCTACTCTGACAATTGTAATTTTAATGAATCAAATTGAAATCTGAGCAGCTCCTGATAAAAATCAATCTAACTCTTTTTTTTTTTTTAACCATATTTCTGTTGAAATACATTGTCTTTGTCCCGATTAATTATGAAAATAATGAGTAAAATAACTTTGCCATTATTAATCCGGTATCTGGAACATAGATTAATGTGAAATTTTAGTGTAAAGTTTTAATTCGTATTACTTTAAAACAGGTAGTTTGTATCATAGAACCAAGGGCGATTTTTGACATATTGGTATCAGAAGGGTTAAATTAAACTTTAAGTTACCAAA
This sequence comes from Octopus bimaculoides, assembly GCF_046866305.1. Taxonomy (NCBI): domain Eukaryota; kingdom Metazoa; phylum Mollusca; class Cephalopoda; order Octopoda; family Octopodidae; genus Octopus; species Octopus bimaculoides. The sequence goes on along the minus strand of NC_142934.1, from coordinate 76,745,589 downwards.
AGTTCCAATGACAACTACTAACAAACCGTATAATTGTGTATAGCTTCAGGTCAGTTGTGAATCAAAAGGCGATATAGCTTGCATATATAATAGTAATTCAGCGATTTGTATTGTTATTACAATATAGCATTATTTGCATATAACTACTACATATAAATATGCATATAGGCGCAAGCGTGGCTACATATAGGTGCAGGCGTGGCTGTGTGGTAAGACGCTTCCCAACCAGATGGATCCGGGTTCAATCCCACTGCATGGTACCTTGGGCAATTTTTTCTACTATAGCCTCAGACTGATCAAAACATCGTGAGTGGATTGGGTAGATGGAAACTGAAAGTAGCCTATTGTATGTACATATATATATATATATATGTGTGAAGACGCATGGCTCAGTCGAGCTTATAATCGTGAGGTTGTGAGTTCGAATGCTGGACCGGACTGTGTGTTGTGTTCTTGAGCAAGACACTTTATTTCACATTGCTCCAGTTCACTCAGCTGTAGATAACTCTGGTGGCGTGGAGAGGGGAAGCCAGTATGCATGGGTGACTGCTGGTCTTCCATAAACAACCTTGCCCAGACTTGTGCCTGGGAGGGTAACTTTCTAGGTGCAATCCCATGGTCAGTCATGACCGAAGGGTGTCTCAGCATATATCTATGTGTGTGTGTGTTTGTGTCCCTACAACTTAGTGGTTTGGCAAAAGAAACTGATAGAATAAGTATGAGACTTAAAGAGAAAGAAGTGCTAAGCCTGGGGTCGATTCATTTGACTAAAAATTCTTCAAGGCAGTCTAATGACTGAAACAAGTAAAAGATAAAAGATATATTTAGATGACAAAGATGATATTAAACAGCAAAGAAACTATTAAATGTACTGTCCTTTGATTGGGTAGTCAATTCATTATCCTCATCTTCATCATTCAATGTGACACATGTTGAAGATGCCCATACAGTATGCAACCCTTTTTGTTTGTAAACCATAATGTATTATTTATTTACCATCATCATTGTGTGTTTGTATATTGTTGTGGGTGTTTTTTCTTTCTCTGGAAGTCATTTCTATTGCCAACCATTTTAAAGCAATGACTGAATATATTTTATCATGCCACCAGCATTCTAATTTGTTTGAATTTTTATTCACAGTTACTACTCATTTAGTCAGTTTGTTTATGCTGTGGCTTGTAGACCTTTTGTTTCTTCTATTTCATTTTGCATACTATTTTTCAATAGAAAACTACTACAAGAGAACACCCATCTCTTTCTCATTGTTCAGTTTTTTTCCAAGCTTATGATGAATTTTTGATATATTACAGCAAGTCTTGCAAAGCCTGCTCACCAAGAATCTGCTCAGTCAGTGTATACCACATGTCCAGAGTTACCATGGCAAGTAAGTATTTCAGTCAACAAATATGCTCTAGACTACATTACCTACAATATATGTAGCAGCTAATATATAACAGGTATGCCGGTGGCATGTAAAAGCACCCACTACACTCTCGGAGTAGTTGGCGTTAAGAAGGGCATCCAGCTGTAGAAATTCTGCCTAATCAGATTGGAGCCTGGTGTAGTCATCTGGTTTCATCAGTCCTCAGCTAAATCGTCCAACCCATGCTAGCATGGAAAGCAGATGTTAAACGATGACGATGATTATTGACAACTCTATAGCTACTAACAGCGCCCAAATTACAAAGTCATTACTCAACATATCATCATCAACATTTAATGTCCATTTTCCATGATGGCATGAGTTGGGTGGCTTGACAGGAAATGGCAAGGCCAGGGGCCACACCAGATTCCATAGTCTGTTTTGGCTTGGTTTCTACAGGCTATAAAACAAATATGATGCCACCAACTACAGTGATGACAACAAGTCAATGTTATAAAAACAATAAAATATTAAATAACTTATATATTATATTAGGTATAGTACATATAACATAGATACTATAATAACATATACACTCATATAAACTACTATAATTACTGACACTATCTACATCACATGTTGAAGCTATTTTTATAACATATATACTTTTGTCAGTACTGTAGTTAACATCAACACCTACATTGTGTTTGAGCCAACAAGGGAACCTCTAAATGGTCCTTCAACCAGTCAGAAATAGCAGTCAAATCTATCTCAGATCACACCCAGTTGTATCAGAAAATGAAAGTCATTGGACAGTGTAGTCTGAAATATGTAATAAGATGAGATGGTTGATAATGGGTCTGTTCAATCAGGGTTTACTTTGGGCTAAAATCTGAAATGTATCATCATCATTTTTATGTCCACTTTTCAATGCATGCATGAACTGGATGGGTTTTCTCCAGCTCAGCATCTTACCACATGCATTTCAGCTGTCTAAGTGCAATAAAATGGCATAAGGTTACACTTTTGTCTTTGTTATACAATCTCTGATGATTTAATGATGTAGTATGATTGTGAGATAATTCTTTGCATAGCAGTCATGTTCATTAATGAAATACATGCAAGAAGTACTGAATAAACATAAAATCATATCTCAGTTCTTGTTATAGATATGGATTTCTATACAGTAACAAATATCTATGTATATAAAAATTTTTACCAAAATTTCCTATTGCTTTCAGTGACAGTGAGAAAAAACTGGCTTTAGATCAAGCGCTCCGTGATATTGTTCGCATTGTTATAGTAAGTCAACTCTATTTTCAGATTATTTTTATTGTCATCATTATTAACTGCATGTGGTAGATTGGCAGCATCAATAGAAAGCTGCAATATTTTGTTATATCCTTTTACATTTTATGTTCAAATCTTACCAAGGTTAGCTTTGCCTTTCATCCTTCTGTGGTTGTTAAAATATAATACCAGTCAAGTACTGTAGTTTATTTCATTTACTATACCCTCCCTCCACCAAAATATACAATCTTGGACCCAGCCTAGAAATCGTTATTATAATACTATTATAATACAAAGGTAATGGAGTGACAAAATCATTAGCACACCTAACAAAATACCTTGTAGTGTCTGTTCACAGTTCTTTACGTTTTGTGTTCAAATTTCATTGAGGTCAGCTTTACTTTTCATCCTCCAAAGGCTGATCAAAATGAAATAAAATACCAGTCAATTACTGGGTTCAATACGGTCAACTACACTCTTTGTCCAAATTTTTTTTTTTCTTTTATTCTTCCCTCTTCTTTGTGTGAGGGTGGATGCAGTTGTGTTCGTGTATGAAGGTGGTTGTGTTTGTGTGTGAGGGTGGATACGGCTGTGTTCGTGTGTGAGAGTGGATGTGGTTGAGTTCATGTGTGAAGGTAGATGCAGTTGTGTTCGTGTGTGAGGGTGGATGCGGTTGTGTTTCTGTGTGAGGGTGGATGCGGTTGTGTTTCTGTATGAGGGTGAATGCGGTTGTGTTCGTGTGTGAGGATGGATGCAGATGTGTTTGTGTGTGAGGGTGAATGCGGATGTGCTCACGTGTCCTTCATCCAAATATAAGGCCTTCTGCCTCTGTAAGAGAAATTATCATCATAATCGCAGGTATAACAGAAATAATAGAATGCTAGTTTGATTTATTTATTGTTAGAAATTAAAATCTATTGGGTATTAACTTAGCCTTTTATCCTTCCATAAGCACTACTAATGAAGTAGAGGTCAGATTCATCTGTCTTGTGCTAACATTTTCTTTTTGTGTGTTTCAGACCGAAGAGATGGGCTGTTCTGTATACAGAGAAGTGATCACAGCAGCTATTGAAGCTGCTAATCAAGGTAAGACCAGCTTTCTTTACAGATATTTTAAATGGTGAAAATCACAAGTAGTTTTTCAAAGGACTGAACTCATTTGAATTTCCCTTCTCTGTGTGCTTGCAAATTTCATCCGCTCTTTCTGATTCCTTTGTCACCACTCTCTTTTCTATTCACCTTCTTCGACATGTTATTTTGAATGTTTAAACACATCATAGGATAGTGAGGACTGTAGCCTTGTGTGCTGCAAAGCAACCTTCTGCTAGTGTTATGATAAAATGCATCCAATATAGGTGCAGTTGTAGCTGTTTGGCGAGAAGTTTGCTGTCCATCTACATGGTTCTGGGTTCCGTCCCACTGTGGTACCATTGGCAAGTGTCTTCTGCTGTAGTCCTTGGAACTCAAAAATTTGTATGTGAATTTAGTAGACAGAAACTGAAAGAAGCCTGTTGTGTATTTGTGTTACTGTCTCTTTATTTTGACAACTGAAGTCTGGACAGCTCTCAGCTGGCCATCTCCATGTCAAACCATCTAACCCATGCCAGCATGGAAAGTGGATATTAAACGACGAAGATGATGATGAGTGTAATCTGACTATTATTTCTAGCACGTCACATTACCATGCAGATGGCTTTCCATATGCTTGATGACCATAAAGTTTCAAGATTAAGAAATAACAAAGTCATTGTCACCCTCACCATTTTATGTTCACTTTCCATGCTTTAATTGGGCTGGATGAGTTACTGTGGTCTGAGCTAGATTTTATTCAGAGTTACGGCCCTTGTCCATAAATTCCATATTTTGCTTGGATTCCATGGCTGAATACCCCTACTATCACCAACTACTTTACAGAGTGTACTGGATGCATTTTATTGTGGCATCAACACAAGAGAGAGTGTCATATACTCAAAAAGACTAAAAGATTTCCTAACCACAAGTTATCTCAGCTCATTCATCAACCACTTGACAAAGTATCATCATTGGTTTAATGTCCACTTTTCTATGCTTGCATAGGCTGGACAGAATTTGCCTGAGGCCAGTTTTCTACAACCAAATGACCTTTCTTTCACCAACTCACCTGTTTCCAAATAAGGTATTATTTCATTATGATCAGACATGTTTTTGCAGAATATTGGAACTGAAGGACACCACCTGCATTATGGTGATACTCATTTTCATTAGTGGTCAGTACTGGTCAGTAGATACAAAAAACAATAAAGGACTCATTTTCTTTCAAGGCAGAAAATCTCCCAGAAAATAACATGATGAAATTGAATGAGAAATCATTTGTCAGGTCATTTTCACTCCAAGAAGGAAGTGTTATTCCATTAAGTACAGGAAAGTAATTGTGGCAAAATCACTGGGCAAGAATTTTACTATTTTCTGCAAAGAAAAGAATTTGGATCTCCAAATAGTTCGAAGATGGCAAGTAGCCTTCAATAAATTCAGTCAACAAGTGGACAAGAGAAATGCAAAGAAACGCAAGTGTGGATCCGCATGAATTTTGGAATCTGATGATTTGCAGGACAATGACATGACTTTTTGAATATGTATATATATTACACACACACACATTTATATACGTGTTTGAATATATATATGTATATACACACATCATCATCATCATCATTTAATGTCCGCTTTCCATGCTAGCATGGGTTGGACGATTTGACTGAGGACTGGTGAAACGAGATGGCTAGACCAGGCTCCAATCTGATTTGGCAGAGTTTCTACTGTGGGATGCCCTTCCTAATGCCAACCACTCCGAGAGTGTAGTGGGTGCTTTTATGTGCCACCGGCACGAAGGCCAGTCAGGTGGTACTGGCAACGGCCACGCTCAAAATGGTGATTTTACGTGCCACCTGCACAGTAGCCAGTCCAGCGGCACTGGCAACGTTCTCACTCGAAGGTCCTTATATGTGCCACACACATATATATGTATATATCATCTCTCACCTTTCTACCTTCTGCTTCTTCATTGTTCACGAATCTCTGTATCTTCTTCTTTGCCACTATATCTTCCTTATCTTTCTCCTTCTGTCACTCTCCTTGCATTAGATTAATTATGTTGACACAATATAAGATTTAAAAACAAAAAAAAGACTTTGGTGATAATGCTAATAGTGATGAGACAACGTTCTTACTCTGTTTGTAGATGTGTGTTCAGCTTCCACACCATTTGTACTTCTATCAGACGTCTTTGACATGATCATTTTGGAACAATGTGAGGATATCTTCAATCTGGTCGAAGAAAAAGTCAGCACTTGGAAGTCTGTAAGTATCACTTGAGGAAACGTTGCATTTCATGTTGGCTGGGCATGGTGTAGAGATATGAAGAGCTCTGAGTGTGTATGTGTAGATTGTTACATAGCCTTAGGTCAGCCCTGATCAAGCACTCCTATGGCACAAGTAATCAGCCAAATTACAAGATGCAATACACAGTTCCAGATTTCTTGTTATACCATATTTTCATATCTTTGTGTGTATAGGATCTGTACGTTCTGTGCATATATAAGAAAGTCTAGGTATAGGTTGAGATTTTGTTAAGGTACTTTGGATAATAATGAGGTATGAAGTTGAAAGATTTGCTGATGGCAATGATAGTTAGAATGACATGCATAAGAGGATTTTATTGTGTATGTGTGTGTGTATGAAGTTGATTGTGTATAGAGTGGGGAGGGGGTAATTTAGTGTCGTAAAACAGTAACAATAACTAATAATAAAGTGTTATATATCATCATTGTCTGCTTTTGTATGCTTGCATAGAATTCATTGAGGCAGATTTTCTATGGTTAGATGTCTTTCTTGTTGCCAGCCTTAACTTGTTTGCATGCAAGGCAATATTTTCCCAGAGCTAAACATGTTTTTCATGGAAGACCGGAAATGAACAACATTGTCTGTATGACAGTGATACTTGTTTACAATCATTATATGATATCTAGACAAGGTCACACACATACACATATAAATATGTGAAGGGCATCTTTCAGTTTCCATCTATGAAATCCACGCTCAAGGTCTTGATTGGCCTGGAGTTATTGTAGAAGACGCCCAAGATGCCATGCAGTAAGACTGAATGCAAGGCCTATTGGTTGGAAAGCAAGCTTCTTAACCATACAGCCATGCATATAATTACTGTATATAGTACTTATAAGGTTTTGATGTATTTATGTAGTGTTAGATATCATGTTAGTGTTCAAATTAGTAATGCCACACTGTGAAATAGAGTGGTGAAGTAGTGTTAGATGTAGAGATGCTAGCATGATAATTCAGTGTTAGATACATCAAGATTAGTCAAGTGTTTATAATGATCTTGTACTCTTTGTCCCCTCAATAGCTCTTTCATTTTTTTAAATAAATTAAAAAGGAGCAGCATCTACAAGCCCTCAGAAACTGCAGTGAGATTGGTGAAGTTAATCTTCAGTTCAACATCCATTGATCAATATCTGCAGGAAAAGAAAAAAAAGTTCATGTAGTGTGTATTAATTCTAGCTATACAAGTCCATGGTGTATAGAAAATGTTCTGATATTAATAAAAGAGTGTTGTAGTTTACTTGAAGCATAGCAGTGTGTTATAGAAGGTAATAATAGTACAGAAAAAACATTAAATATCTAAATTAACAATAATAGCAACAACAAAGATATCAAAATGTTATTGTGGAATTGTTTAATTAATCCTGATATTTTGAGTTAAAAACACCTTTTCAAAAGCTTTCAAGATCAAGAAGAGAAAGATGTGTTATATGTCCACTTTATTGGCATGTTGAATCCTTGTCTAATATTGGTTTCACTATTAATTCAATGAAGTTAGAATTATAAATCTTTTAACTTTCTACTGTGTTGTTGTTTTACAAACTCTTAGCCCTAACTAAGGAAGCTATGAGGGCATTAATCAAGGAATTGTCTGTTCTCAGTTCAGCTCCTTTATTTCTTTCTTCCTCATTTTCACAGGACACCTTTTACGATGCTGGTAAGAACTATCTGCTGAGAATGTGCAATGGTAAGTAACCCCTCAGTAACCTTTGATTATATGTTTGCCTTTAATGGTGCTGCTTCATTAAACTCTCAAGTTGCATGTATCAATGAACAGGAGGGAGATAACACTTGCTTATGAGATAATGCTAGTTGAGGATTGTATGAAATACCCTGACTTGCCTTTTGTGGGTATACTCCATTTTCTTTTTTTTTTTTAAGTGTTACATATTTACTATATTATTATCATTATTGTTATTATTATTATTATTAAGGCAGCGAGCTGGCAGAATTGTTAGCACACCAGGCAAAATGTTTCATGACATTTCATCTGTCTTTACATTCTGAGTTCAAATTCTGCCAAGGTCAGCTTTGCCTTTCATCCTTTCAGGGTCAATAAATTAAGTACCAGTTGAGTACTGGGATCAGTGTAATCAACTATCTCCCCCCCCCCCAAACCCAGTCCTTGTGCTTATAGTAGAAAGGATTATTATATTTTATTGTTTATTTACTATACTTTGCTTATCATTTCTATATCTGTTATTTAGTTTCATATCAGCCCTAAATGAGCAGACCTATAACCAAAAGCATTAAATCCATTACCGTCTTGCTTTTTGAATCCACCATCAGAATTGATGATGAGCATTTAGTTATGCAATCAACTGCACTACATACTTATTGACTTACTATGTAAGTAGTTGAGTACTTTTAACGTAATTCTCGGATAGAATCAGTGTGATGCAATATGGAACCAGACCTTTGAATTATAAGTACAGTCCATCCAGTAGGCTTCCATTTACTGTTTTCATCTATCCACTTTCACTCACAAGGTTAGATCAACCCAAATACATAGTAAAAGATACTCACTTGCTCGAGATGCCACAGTGGGATTGAACCAAGGTTTTGTGTTTGCAAAATGAATTTCTTATTCATATGGCCATAACTGCACCCACTTTTGTATATATAGAACTACATTGTCTCATGTCTCTCCATTTTCTTTTTTTAAGATAGTAGATTTTGATTTGAGATAGATTTGGCTGCTATTTCTTGCAGGTCGTTTGATAGCATAGAGGTTAGTCATTGGCTTGAGAGATATTTATACCGTTCTGCGTGATGTGTTTTATCTCTGGGTGATGTTCTTGTTTCAGTTCCTTAACCTCACACCTATATCTCTTACTGTTGTTCACTCATTCATTTGTTTTGCATGTTTTTACATGCTAACATGGGCTGGACAAATACATATTGAGGCATTGTTTTGCAACCAGATACCTGTGCCCATAGCCATGAACGTGTCTCTGACTATGCATATGCCTATTGCTATGCTTAACCGATTTTATTTATTTATATATTTCAATTTCAGATTTGCTTAGAAGACTTTCCAAATCTCAGAATACTGTGTTCTGTGGTCGGATACAGCTGTTCCTGTCTCGGTTATTTCCACTCTCTGAGAAATCAGGTAAATTAGTCAACATTAATCCACAGAATTGCATACTCACCTCAGTGATCTTGAGTTTTAGTGTCAAGACAGGAGAACAACAAATATACAAAATTATACAAAAACAATTAACTCTTAAATCTAAGGCAAACAAACAAACAAAAAAATAACAAAATATATTGAAGAGTAAGCTGTCTCATTCAGAAGAAGGAAAACTACAACAAACTGGTGATATTTGTGCAAGTATGTGCTGATGATTCCTTAGTTATAGAGGCCATTTTAGGGACTTAGTTTACAAGTTATGAGATGATCACTAGTGCTGATGCTACAAAAATCACCCAGAACACTCTGTAAAGCAGTTGGCATTAGGAAGGGCATCAAGCCACAGAAATTACATTAACCCTTTAGCATTCAGTTTACTCTGTCAGATGTAATGCTTATTTATTCATACCGACTTTAATTAATCATGATTAATCTCAATGCTTTGAGATTCCAATGATATGATTGTTTGATTTTAGAATAGTAATGTAGGGTAGGTGTGAGAAGCTAGATCTGGTCAGTTTGAACAAAAAACACAATAGAATATTTGGGCCAGATATGGCCAGTTTGAATACTAAAGAGTTAAAGTGATTTCTGGTGCAGACTTCCAACTCATCAGACCCTATCAAACCATCCAATTCATGTTAGCTGGGAAGTTGGACATGTATTGTTTACCTAGTAAGAATTTAAGAACTTTGGGAGAAATAAATCATTTTACTCAAAGGAGATAAAACTATAATAGCATATAAATATGGATTAAAAACGTTTTGAATGAAAAAAATCGAAGGCTGTCTGTGGGTCTTGAAGTCACATCTTCTTTAAATATGACAGATGTTCTACCATTCTAACAAAGTAATTCTTCAGATTTCTCTATCTATTTTACAAGCTTTGTTCTTATCAGTAAAAATTGTATATTGTTTACATCATAAGAATTCAGAAACTTTCAGAGACGTGAAATAAATCATTTTGAATGGTGGTACTCAATTACACTGCAAGCATTTTTTTCTGGAGAAAACACTTCCCTTTCATTGTCCCAGCTAATTGAGGATCTTAGAAAAAATAAAGTGACATCCTGTCCAGAGTGGTATCTATCTTCCTCTTAACACCATAAATCCAAGTGCTAAACTTTTGCTCTTGAAAGCTTCTAAAGTTTTGCAAACAAGTTTTACATTTTGCATATTGTAGTCCACCCATGTACTGTAGTAGATATGAATAATGCCCTAAGAATATAAGTGTTAACTATCATTCACTTTGAAAACTTTAATTTCCTTTTAGTATGTCATCCTCACCTATATCCTTACCTTTATTATCATTGGTATCTGTTACAGCTTTGAACTTAATGAGTCAGTTTAATTTGGACAATATCACTGTTTACAACACAAATCGAGAGGAATCTCGCTTAAAGGTAAGATGACTTGCAGCATTGGTTTACTTCACAATGACACCTATATCATCCATAATCCCTTCTAAAAGACTTTACAAAACTATTTCTCAATCCATGTCTTATCACCCACTGCATTTGATGTGTTTTATAAGTTAATGTCTTCCCATACATTTTTCAAGTAATCACTAATAATCTCTCATGGTGATCTGATATATAACACTGCCAAAACTGCATTGCGTAAACTAGGATTCTCTTTAGTTCCAAGAAATGCAAGAACAGAGGAGGAAGAGTAGTGCTATGATCTTTTGCTGAATCTCTTAGGCTTGGTGATGACCCAAGAGAAGATGAAGAGACTATGACTCCTGTATTACTACAACAAGAAGCAGCACATCCTGATGTCTTCAGGTTGGATAACTGGTCCAAATTCAAGTAAAGCCACACAAGGTTCAAACGATGGTATTAGATCAAATGACAGATCATTTTTTGCCACCTGATAACAAGTTAGGTTTAGTCCATCTAACAAGCTTCTCCACAATGTCCATTTATCCAGTTCTGCTCAGAAATTTTGGTTTGACCTGAGACTGTGGTAGATCATGGCTACTTGCTCATTGAATTATGTGTAAGTAACCTAAAATTTCATGCAGTGGAATTACATCCAGATTCATGTGACTATAAAATGAATTTCTTAACCACACAGGCATGACTGTGTCTGTTATTAGTCTGATGCTCTGCTGATATCTTTATTTTGTATAAATAATTATATTTCTTTATTTTAGAATGAGGTGAATGAAGACAGAATGGAATTCGATGGAGAAATGGAAGAAAACAACAGGTAAAACTATATCTAATGTTTGTGAATGTGTGTGGGATCTCTTTTTTTTTTTTACTTACATATTTTGACAAAAAATATAGAATTTTTTTTATCCAACCATAGTGCTTCTATATCTTCTTACTTTTACATTAGTTTGCTTTATTTCCAGTCAGGTACGCTGCTCTTATTTTTCAGATGAATATTTTTTTTTTTTTTCTTTTTATCTCACACATTACTATTACACTCCTAAAAGCTTCAGCATTAGTTAAGGAAGGCACAGTGGATACAAATTTATTCAAAGACACAGTCTCCAGTCCTATAATTTATTAATGGTAATGATAATTATTTCAAATGTGCATATTGGTGTGGGGACATAATAGCCAGAACAAATACTGCAAAACATTTTGTCCAATGCTCTAATGATTCTGCCAATACAAATAATATTTTCTCCTCATTCAACATGCCCATCCAAAAAGAACAAAAAAAAAGGAACAACCAATTATCACTTAGTTATATTTCTGGTTTGTATTAATTTATTGCTAACAATATGTGTGTTTAATTTTACTTTTGGTTGGTTGTATGTATATAGTTAATATCTATGTTCTCTTTTCTGCTTTTGTAGTAATGTACCTATTGATTTCAATCTGTACCGCAAGTTTTGGGCTTTACAAGATTTCTTCCGGAAGCCTCTTCTTTGTTATGAGAAAGTGGCATGGCTGACCTTTACATCAGTAAGTATTTTTTTTTATATATACGCTTATATACCTGGTGGTACTTCATTTTATGTCACAACATGGCTTTTATTTCTGTTCTGTGATAATAGCGATACAAATAGTTAACAGTTCAGCGGGAATAAGAAAGAAACATAAGGGCTGATGTAGCCTTTTTTGATTATAAGTTCGCCAAGGTGCTCCTGTATGATACCTCGAGCTCGTGTTATCTTCTATACCATAAATGCCTTGGTCAAATACAAATGCTTTGTGACTTTTAGTCTTCTAGGTTATACACTTTTAGGTGAACTTTGCTGTTTTGTCAACTGAAGTGGGTCTTTCCAATGATATGTGTGAAGTTGGGTTACTTGTGACACAATTATTCGTTACTGAAGCAAAATACATAATTCTGCTTTTCTTAGCTTCCCTAACTGAGCAAAATATAGGCTTTACTATTAGTAGTAGGAAAGATGGCTAAGTGTATAACCAATTGCTTCAACATAAACCATCCAAGCCAAAAAGAGATTTAAAATGATTCAACACACACACATATTAACATACACTATTACATATCTATATGACCAACAGACACTGGAGAAAGGGAGAGGAGCGAAGCGTAGTTATTATATACACAAATAACATGTTATTTGAGTTGGGTTAGTGCCTATTTTTCATCAGAACATAGTTTTGTTTGCATTTTCATGTTTTATGGGTTAAGATGCTTGTTTTCTGATCTGTAGTCCAAGGGTTCGTGCTTTACCATTGCAGTATAAATTATGGTGACTGTCTTCATCAGTGACATTGAACTTGGCAGGAAGACATTGTTTGTATTGTTTCTTCTCTTTGTAGAACGCCAATGAAGTGCTCACAGCATTTTCTAGTTACAAGCTTGATGATATGAAATCCCCTCGCAAGAAACTCAACCGCTCATATCTTAAGGAAACTCAGACTTATTTTGCCAAATACTTGACCAGTGAAAAGGTAAGTTCATTTTCTGCTATTCATTTCTCCTCATTAAAACACACACATACAATCATATATATATATATAAAGAATAAAAAGTTTAGAATGGTACAACAATGCACTATAAAACAAAAAATGGACTATATACCTGTTGTAATTTGGTTATCTATAGTCCGATGATATTTCGGAATTCCTTCTTCAGATCTTCTTAGCTGGAGTCTCTGCTTTATAGTGCATTGTTGTACCATTCTAAACTTTTTATTCTTTACAAACAATACACAATGCTTCAAGCGAACTACAATACTCTCCTATATATATAGCATTACCATCATTTAACATCCAGTTTCCCATGTTTGCATGGGTCAGAAGGTATCTGTTGAGGCAGGATGCCCTTCCTGTTTCTTAGCAAAATAATATTTCCCCATGGTCAGGCATAACACTGTATGACAATGACAATCATTTACAACTATCACGTAATGTGAAGACAAGGAGACACACACACATATTTTGGTTAACTCAGAGCAATAGTGGAAAACACTTGTCCAATGTGTCACACAGTGGAACAAAACACAAAACCCCATGGTTGGGAAGCAAATTTCTCAGCCACACAGCAATGCCTACTCCATCAAGATTTTTTGTATATTAGAGTCTACATTGTCCTGTCTCTCCTTGTTATTGTTTAACCCCCAGGTCAATCCAGATTGAGTAGGCCTATCATCAAAGACATTCCAACCATAACTATGTTGTCTTTTATTTTAAACATTGTCTCAAACTACATTACCCTGTTGATATATTTCTTCATGTTAGATGCTAAAGTGTGATTTGAGGTAAATTTGGCTGTTGTTTTTAGCAAGTCAAGTGATCTCAGAAGCTTCTTTGCTAAAGTGCACACTGCAATTTGAGGGAGGTTTGGTTACAGGATCTAGCAGGTTGTGCCAGAATGCAGAAGCTTCGTCATTGCCTCGTTTTCACTCTGTGTAAAATAATGACATGATTGTCCCTCTCTTTTTATTTATGAACATTGTTTGTTTTTTTTGTGTGATGCAGCTGAATTGAGTATAATTCTTCTTTCATTTTCACATTGCAGTTACTTGATCTTCAGCTCTCAGACAGTAATTTCCGGAGATATGTGCTAGTACAGTTCCTGATTCTCGTCCAGTACCTGAATGCTCCTGTCAAGTTTAAAAAGTAAGTCAGCTGCTGAAACAGCATGCTTGTGCACAAACACAAGATGTGCTTGACTACGATCCTTGAGACTGATTTCAAATTTCCAAATTATTGTTTTATTTGATTGCCTGTCATTATGTCTGTTAGTCTCAAAACATTTGGAACGCTTCTCATTCATGTGCATGTATATATAAAGTGATGAGAGAGGGTGAAGTGTATGCTTACATGAGTCGGATGGAATTTGTTGAGGCAGGTTTTCTACAGCTGCATGCCCTTCCTGCCACCATCCCTTGAAATTTTTCCAAACACAGTGATATTTCCTCATAGACATGTTTTTCACAGAAGACTGGAAATGAGCAAAGTTACTTGTATGACATTGATGCTTATTTGCAACCATCACATGATATCCAGACAAGGTGCATAGCTCAGTGGTTAACATGTCGAGCTCACAGTCATGAGGTAATGAGTTCAATTCCTGCAGCAGGCTGTGTTTTGTTCTTGAGCAAGACACTTTATTTCACATTGCTCCAGCTCATTCAGCTGTAGAAATGAGTTGAAATGGTGCCAAGCTGTTTCAACTTCTGCCTTTTTCTTGGATAACATCAGTGGCATGGAGAAGGGAGGCTGGTATGCATGGGCTACTGTTGATCTTCTATAAACAACCTTACCCAGACTTGCGTCTTGGAGGGTAACTTTCTAGGTATAATCCCATGATCATTCATGACTGAAGGGAGTCTTTATTCTTTTTATAAATATATATATATATAATCATTTTACGTTCCTTTTATTTATATTGGCATATGTGAATCTGTCTTGCCGTCTCTCAGCACAATCTGCATTGTCTGAAACACAACATAGTGGGCCAGTGTTCTCTGTTGCTTGGCAACACACAGCTACATTGAAAACTGACCAACTTGGTGGTTGTGTACAGCTGGGTGCACTTTATCATCTTTATTGTGCCACCTTCTTAGTCTAGGCACAACAACAGATCTGCAATTTGAAATGTCCCACATCTCAATCATACTTTTCATTTTTACAACATGTACTGGTGTTAGGAAGGGCATCCAGCCATAGAAAACATGCCAAAGCAGACATTAAAGTCTAGTGCAGTCCTCTGGTTAGCTAGCTCCTGCCAAACTGTCCATCCCATACCAGCATAGAAAACATATGTTAAATAATAATGATGATGATATACTGGGTGCATTTTATTATGCTACCAGCTTTAGAGAGGAATTGTCTGTCACAAGACTAAATAATCCTCTCTACTTCTCGTCAGTTCTTATTCAGTGCTTTCCTTGAAGAGTAGTCTAGGATGTGGCTTGTGAATCCACATTTTGTTTGTACATTCAAGTGAAACCCTCATTCATGAAAACCAATGTTAGATTTATCATTGAAAGAATCTACCTAGAATCATCATCATCATCATCCTTTTAACATCCACTTTCCTATGCTCACATGGGTCAGACTGAGTTTATTGGGGTTGATTTTCTATGGCCGAACATCCTTCCTGCCTCCAACCTTCACCTGTTTTCAAGTAAGGTAATATTTCCCAATGACTAGATGTTTTCACAGAAAATTGGAAACAAAGTACACCACTCACACGATGGTGACACTTGCTTACAATTATCACACAATGTCAAGGCAAGGAGAAATTACACACATACATACACTCACATACATGTTTATACGTCATAAAAAATGGTTTGTATTTTATTTCTTCTCCACTTTGGTTCCTTCAGTGCCAACTGTGTCCTGTCTGAAGAACAAAATGTTTGGATTAAAACAACAGAAGAATGGGTTTACCAACTACTTAAAGAAACACCTCCTGATGGAGAGACTTTTGCCAAATCTATACTGGTAAGTATTTCGTTTCTGTTGCTTTTTTTTTTTGACTCCCACTTTTCCATGCTGGCATGGGTTGGACAGGATATTCTGTGGCAGTGTTTAATGATGCCCTTTCTTATACCATTCTGTTTTGTTGCCTTTTGCCTCTCACACATGCACTTACACTACATATACTTATTCTAAAGACCAAGATACACATGGTATATATATATATATATATATATATATATATATATATATATATAAATATATACATATATATATATATATATATACACATTGCATTTCGTATTATTAATGACGTAACATTTTCTTATTTTATTTAAAAGCTACTTGTTGGAATTCAATGAAGTTTCCACAGAATGATGGCAACAGTTATATGTGTGTGGTGTGTGCAAGTGTAAACAAACCATGGCTATTTGCATGATTTCCACAAACTTTCAGTGTTCCAAATTATAAATGAGCGGTCTGATAATTGTGTAGTTATGGGTCGTAAATGTGACTTAACTGCTTCATAGAAATTTCTTATTACTTCTGAACTTGCAAAATGTAAATCAATATTAGAAATATCTAAAATAATTGGAAGGTATCACCAAACTGTGAAAAAAAATTTGTTACAGCTCCTACAAAGATATGTAAGAGAACCAACAAGGGTCAGTCCCAAGAGCTGTTTCTCAACGTTCTGTCATGTATTAAGTGTGAGGCTTTAAAGAACCCAGGTCTTACAAGTGGAGAACATTTCAAGCACCTCAGCAAAACAACTGTGTTCAGAACCACCCAATGTCATCTTCTGAAAAAGGTTGGTAAATCAGTGACATCAGTTAAAAGGCTTCCTTCAGACAAAATCCACATACAAAATCGTCTGAAAGGGCAGAAGATAACATGAAGGTTGACTTTTCAAAATTTTTGTTTATGGATGAAATTTGTATTACTCTTGATGGACCTGATGGTTGGAGCAGGGGGATGGGTTATAAGTGAACGAAATCATCGTCGACCTTTGAGATGCCAACAAGGTGGAAGAGGCATCATGACTTGGGCAGGTATTATGGTTGGTCCTTGAAAAGTGCCTGTTGGTGTTAAAATGACTGTGGATACTTATATAGCCTTTCTGAGGGAACACCTTGAACTTTGATTAAAAAAAGCAAAGTATCACCTTCAAGACAACCACAATATTCATGCAAGATAATGTGTCCTCACACTCAGCAAAGAAGACTACAGAGTATCTGCAACAATTAGGCTTCTGTGGACCTCTGAAGATGAAGTGACCTGCTTGTTCCCAATACTTAAATCCAATAGAAAACTTGTGGAGTATTCTAAAGTGACAAGTTTATGAGAATGGAAGCCAATTTAGGAGCAAGGATGAACTGTGACAGGCAATAGTGGATGTATTTTGTGGTATGACATCAGAAGAAATCCAGAAATTAGCATGTTCCATGGACCAGTGCTTTTTCTAACTTATTTCAAACAAAGGCTCATATATCCCTTACTAACCAGCTCACCTATCATCTTTGAATGCAGTTTTTTGCTTATTTCTATTTCTTTCATCTTTATGACTATGTGTTCATTTCAGTGCATGCATTAAATAATTAAGTTGATATTGTCTTGTTTACATGAGTTTTAATTACACCTTGCTAATAATTTGAAACAGTGAAAGTTTATGTAAATTTGGCAAATAGTCATAGTTTCTGTGTTGTTTTATGGAACTTCACATTCTTTTACACAGCATTCTGTGTAAATTTTGTTGAATTCCAACAAGTAGTTTTTAAATAAAATTGTAAAATGTTAACTTTGTTAATAATTTGAAACGTAATTTGTGTGTATGTATATGTATGTATATATATGTATGTATATTGTACTGTTCCATAATAGGTGAAGTCAACAAATGAAATATTTCTCCATCCAGTGAGAGATAAATATACACAGGATATTAAGCTACTATTAGTATCTTCATGCCTCAGAAAATACAATAATTGAACAAGCTTGTATATATACCCAGCACACTATACAAGTTTGTCCAGTCATTGTGTTTTTTTGAGACATGAACGAATAGTAGCTCACATTTAAATCCTATGTATATGAAATGATATATCTTTATATATATATATATATATATCTTTATATATACACACATTCACACACACACATGGTTTTCTTTGTGTGTAGTTCTGTATTAACTTTGACAGTGCAAATAACTCGGTAAATCAATGACTCACTGATCTTTTGTTCCAAATTTGACATACATCTGCAGGTCACACCTACATGTATTATTCAATCATTTTTAATGGTTTTCAGTTTTGACACTTTTGATGTTTTTCATTTCACTGTGGGGCATTGTGTTATTCTTGAAAACCTACCTAAATGTGCATTGGTTCTTTTTTTTTTTTTAATTCTCCTTGAAGCTTCCTGTATCATTGATATTCTGAAGTGATATGTAACCCACTTTTCTGGATATCAATATAGGGTAGGGGACATAAGGAAGCTAAAAAACTGAAAGTATGTGTACATATGTGTGTGTATATATATATATATATATAGATATATATATATGTAATGTCAATGTGAATACCCGTCAGAGTGTAAGTATCTTGAGAGAAAAGCTGAACATTAGAAGCGTCAGTTGTGGTGTGCAAGAGAGACGATTGCGCTGGTATGGACATGTGGTGAGAATGGATGAGGATAGCTGCGTGAAAAAGTGCCACACCCTAACAGTTGAGGGGACCCGTGGAAGAGGTAGGCCCAGGAAGACCTGGGCTGAGGTGGTGAGGCAAGACCTACGTACATTGGGCCTCACCGAGGCGATGACTACTGACCGAGACCTTTGGAAATGTGCTGTGCGTGAGAAGACCCGGCAAGCCAAGTAAGATCGTTGCCAGTGCCCCTGGACTGGCTCTTGTGCGGGTGGCACATGAGATGCACCATTTTGAGCGTGGCCGTTGCCAGTACCGCCTGACTGGCTCCCGTAGGATTTTTGAGTGAGATCGTTGCCAGTGCCCCTGGACTGGCTTGTGCGGGTGGCACATAAAAGACACCATTTCGAGCGTGGCCGTTTTTGTGCGGGTGACACGTAAAAGCACCCACTACACTCTCTGAGTGGTTGGCGTTAGGAAGGGCATCCAGCTGTAGAAACTCTGCCAAATTAGATTGGAGCCTGGTGTTGCCATCCGGTTTCACCAGTCCTCAGTCAAATCGTCCAACCCATGCTAGCATGGAAAGCGGACGTTAAACGATGATGATGATGATGATGATGATATATATATGTACATGGCATTAGGAAGGGCAGCCAGCCATAGAAATCATGCCACAACATACAGTTGGAGTCTAGACCACTTCCTGCTTGCCAGCTCCATGTCAAATCATCCAACTCATGCCAACATGGAAAGAGGACATTAAACGATGATGATGATGTATATATATGAATGTGTGTGTGTATATATATAAAAATATTTGTGTTTATGTGTGTCCTTGTCTAGATATCATGATGATTGTAAATGGGCATCATTGTCATACAAACGAGGTTGTTCGTTTCTAGTTTTCCATGAGAGACATGTCTAGCTATAGAAAAATATTACTTTGCTTGGAAACAGGAGAGGGTTAGCAACGGGAAGAGCATCCAGTGTAGAAATTCTGTCTCAACGAATTCCATATGACCCATGCAAGTATAAAAAAAGTGGATGTTAAGTGACGATGGTGATATACAACCATTTATGATACTTAATTTAACCCTTTAGCACTCAGATTATTCTGTCAAATGTAAGGCTTATTTATTGACATTGCTTTGAATTAATTGTGAATTATCTCATAGTTTTGAGATTTCAGTGATATGATTGTTTATTTTTAGAATGACAGAGTTGGATAGATGTAAGAGGCTGGACCTGGCCAGTTTGAACAGGAAATACAGAGAGAATATTTGGGCTGGATATGGCCAGTTTGAATACTAAATGGTTAAGGTCTGTTTAGAAATACATTATCTTATTTGTTATCTAATTACTACCTATGAATTAATTTATTTGGCAGCATATATTAAGACGTGAAGAGAACTGGAATGCCTGGAAAAATGAAGGTTGTCCGCTATTTGAACGTCATGGTAGTGCTGGTGATATAAGGCCTAAAACTAAGTAAGTTGATGTTTACTCTATGTATTACTTCTACATTGTAACTATTTTGTGCTAGGAGCCATTGTCGCACAAGCTTTTCAAATCATTGCCTGCTTTGCATATTAATGAGTTTTCAGTTTTCTTCTCACTGTTTCAAAATTTACTTGTATTACTCAGGTCTAATTTTACTTTACTATATCTGCTGCATATAATGGTTGTGTGTGTGTGTGTATATATATATATATATATATATATATATATATATATGTGTGTTGTTGTACTTGGGGATGGTCATATTGCCAGTTTAGCCAATAAAAACACATGCACTGTATATTTGGTGTTAATTTGCTTCAGCTTTATATTACATTAATCTTAATCTTATTTCGGCCAGAGTTCTTTCGTCACACTTCTGTGACCTCATCAGTGGTCTTTTGTTTCCTTCTTTCTTATGTGTGTCTCACCTTGCTAAATATCAGCCATTTTGTATTTTGTATTCCTATTGTATGTGTCTACGCATGCGTGTCTTTCAATGTGTCTGTGTCTTTTGTAAGTGCATGTGTGTATGGGGAGTGTCTGTATCACCTATATTCTCTGTTAATACGTGTTCGTTTGTATTTGTTCTTATTTATTTATTTGTTCATGTGTGTGTGTTTGTTTGTTTGTTTTTTGTTTTTTTTATCTACTGTTTTTTTTTTGTTTTTGTTTTTTTGTGTTTAATTAAATTTTGTTAACGTATGTAGTATTTAATTCTATTTGTTTATCTATGTATTGTATTATATTTTGTTCATATTATTATTGGTTTATGGGTAACATGTCATGTTGTGGTTTGTTAGTGGTGTGTGTTAGTGTTCCATTCTAGTTTCCTATTCAGGCTAGGTTTCTCTTCTATTATGTGTGTAGCTTCAGTAATTTGTCTAAGTGCTGCATCACTGCTATGTGTAGATAAGATTTTAATTTCTATGTTGTTGATTGAGCCTCTATGTTCTTGCTCAGCGTGCTGGTACAGAACTGATGAGTTCTTCCCTTCCTTAAGTTGTAAACGAACATCACCATCATACAAGTGATATTGTTTGTTTCTGTCTTCCATGGAGAAATATTACCTTATTTTTAAGTGTAAGCATCGGGAACAGGAAAGGGCATCTGGCCACAGAAAATCTACCTCAGTGAATTCTGTCTGTTCTATGCAAGATGGGAAAATGGACATTGAATGATGATGTGGTACTAAGATTATGAATATTTCAAAATTACACAAAGATATGACTGGTAAACAGACATAGACATGTTGTTTCAACAGTTTCACGTAAGTTTCTACATCTCCCAGCTGCACCTCTGTGTTCCTGAGATGTGCATAGCATTATGTTTTGGAGATATAGACTTGTGTTAGTATATTATGTCAAATATAATTGTTTGTGCTAGTGGCACGTAAAAAGCACCTTTTGAGCCTCACAGAAGCAATGTGGCTGATGCCGGTGTCGTGTAGCTTGCACCTGTGCTGGTGGCACGTAAAAAGTGCCTTTCAAGCATTGGGCCTCATGGAGGCAACGACAAATGACTGAGACCTTTGGAAATATGCTGTGCTTGAGAAGAAGACCTATCAAGCCAAGTGAACTCATAGTCGTGACAGATATTGGTGTCACGCAACTGGTATCCATGCTGGTGGTACATAAAAGCACCCACTACTTCTTGGAGTGGTTGGTGCTAGGAAGGGCATCCAGCCATAGAAACCATGCTAAATCAGACTGGAATCTGTTGCAGCCTCTCAGCTTAACAACCCTGGTTAAACCATCCAAAACATGCCAGCATAGATAATGGATGCTAAATGATGATGATGATGATAATGGGGATTAGTTTGTTGTTTCTGGTGCTATTTCAGTGTTTACTCTGTCATGTACAGTATGTGCAGAGTGTGTTGTATTGTTTTGTTTGGTGATTATTTTTCATATCTACTGTTGATTGGTGTTATGTGTTATGCTGATAGGTGGTTATTATGTATAGTTTGTGTGGCATTAATGAACTGAGACTACGTAGAAAGTGAAGTGTGCGGTTGTTAGTGTTGTAATGTCAGGTATTAGTTATGTAGGAGTCTGTGTGTTGTCATGTTGTTAGGTGGAGATCATGTATAGTACATGTTCTGTTCTGTATGTAGCATGTGTGGTTAGGTATGTGCTGTGTGCAGAGAGTGTGCTATTTCAAGTTGTACTTTTGAGCTGAAAATATGTTGCACAGATTGTGAACTGTACCTAACAGAGCTACTTTTTGAACTGTATGTAACACAGTCCAAAGTTTTGGTATGGCTTCTATGTTTTTGCTCACATTGTTTTTATCATATCCAGTGTTATAACTGTCACTCTTGCTTACTTCTATTTCAAGATCCTTGTATTTGCATAGTTTCTCTACCTCTTCCCATGCAATGTTTTAGCCAAAGCGGACTGTGATGTCTATCAGTGTGTTCATATTTTCTTTCCAGTCCTTCATTTTTAATTTTGAACAGTTTGCCTTGATTTCCTTGTCACTTTGAATAGACACATCCAAAATGATTAGAACTAGGTCATCGTCATGTGCCAAGATTGGTTCATATCTTATACCCTTTCTTGTCTGTTTTCATTTAAGTGCTGGCATATGGTTCAGTCAACATTGCTACCAAATCTATCATATCTGTGTATATATATTCACATTTGGTAAGGAATTGGTAGATGGAGAACATGTTTGACCATCTCATTGCGCTATAATTTGTGCATAACATTAGCAACTTCTTTTACTCTTTCATCTTTGAAGTTGTTTGTGGTTAAACATTGGTCTTCTGTAGCTAACGTCAAACCTTCAGTGTCTGAGCCTTGTTTGTTTTTCAATCTGTCAAACCTTACAAGATATTAGCCATGGAGTGAATTTTCTCACCAATTTTTTCTTTCGATATGTTTTGAAAATCTGTTTTGAATTTCTCCTTTATATTTTCTGTACCCTTCAGCTGTATTTTAGCTGATATGGCTAGCATATAATAATAATAATTGCAGTAGCTAATGCATTTATTCATTAGCTAAATAATTGCCCCAGGTGCTATATGCAAAATTAGGCTCCCTATAAACTAATTTTGTCTAAAAACTTTTTTGACTGGCCTTCGTACCAGTGGCACGTAAAAGCACCTACTACACTCTCGGAGTGGTTGGCATTAGGAAGGGCATCCAGCTGTAGAAACTCTGCCAAATCAGATTGGAGCCTGGTGTAGCCATCTTGTTTCACCAGTCCTCAGTCAAATCGTCCAACCCATGCTAGCATGGAAAACGGACGTTAAACGACGATGTGTTGTTGATAGTGGGGTACATCTTTTATGTCATCAAAAATAGTCCTTTTCCAAAATAGAACACACACCAACAGAAATAAGATAGTAAGATATAAATTTGCCACCATTCCAATTATTGGCAGACTCATTAAAGAATATAAATTGTACTAGGTCTTTACATTCCAAGTTCAAATCCTACCAATTTCAACTTATCCTTGATCCTTCTAGAATCAATAAAATAATGTGTCAATTACTGGGGTCAGTATAATCTACTGTTCCTCTCCCTCCAGATTTCTTTTTGCCTTTGTTAGAAACTATCAATGCAGTGAGCTGGTAGAACTGCTAGAGTGTCTGTAAAAAAATGCCTTGCTGTATTTCTGCTGATTCTTTATGTTCTGAGTTCAAATCTCACCAAGGTCGACTTTGCCTTTCATCCCTCTGAAATCAATAAAACAAGTCAAGTACTGGGGTTGATGATATCAACTATCCCTACCCCTGAGGTTGTAGGCTTATGCCTAAGTTTGAAATAGTTGTTGTTGTTGTTGTTGTTAATCAGATATTGGTCAGTTTAATCATCTGACTGAAAAAAATTCATCATTATTATGATTTCTTAACAAAGGCGCAGGGGAAAGCAGTGGATTGGTAGACTCAAATAAGCACCAGACAAACTGCCTAGTGTTGTTTGTTCTGGCCCTTTATTTTCTGAGTTCAAATCCTCCTGAGTTTGAATTTGCTTTTTTTTATTATTATTATTATTATTATTATTATTGGTAAGGTGTTGAGCTGGCAAAATTGTTATCATGCCAAACAAAACACTTAGTGCCATTTCATCTGTCTTTACATTCTGAGTTTAAATTCTGCTGAGGTCAACTTTGCATTTCATCCTTTCAGGGGTCCATAAAATAAGCACCATTTGAACACTGAAGTTATTGTAATTGATTTGATCTTCTACAAATATTGGGTTGGCAAGAAAGTAATTTTGTTTTTCGCAAATAGAGAGAGTTTACGTTTTTTTTTTTAGTGACTTTTGTCAATGTTATGATTTTTTTCTTTTTGACATTTGATAGCCACTACTTTTAGCTTGCTTTAGAAGCAAATTGTGCATAATTCTGTTTACAGCTGTTAGTGTCAATTTTAACATGGAGTGCAGAAACGAACAGTTTTGTCATATTTTGCTTTTTTATTTCCGTAAAGGCAAGAAAACTGCTGAGGCTCACAAAGAGATATGTGAAGTTTATGGTGTTGATTGCTTAACAGAATGCATGTGTCAGAAATGGTGTAAAAGTTCCGTTCTGGAGATTTTTCACTCAAAGATGACCAATGTTCTGGTCAACCTACTGAAGTTGATGATGACCAAATCAAAGCCATAATTGAATCTGATTGTCATATAACTGCAAGAGATTGCAGAGGTTAAATATATCACATACAACAATTAAAAATCACTTAAAATATCTTGGACTCATTGGGTTCCACATAAATTGAAAGAGATTCACTTAACACAACAGATCAATATTTGCGACATGCATCTCAAACACAATGAAATCAACCGAAGTTTGCAAAATTCTTTGAATGGTAAAGCTTTCAATAATGATGATCTGAAATTGCACTTGCTTCAGTTTTTGGCTGATAAGAACTAGAGGTTCTATGAGCACAGAATCATGAAGATGGCAAAAGGTCATCAAACAAAATGTAAAATATATAATTGATTAGAGTTCATTCTTTGTATGAGAAAAAAAATGACTTTTATTTCACACTAAAAAACCAAAATTACTTTCTTGCCAACCCAATATTTCATGCTTTATTCCCATAGTAGCGAGGGTTATTATTATTTTTCTTGTCTCTATAGAAAAAACCTTATTGATTTTCAAGTGCCTTAGTTTTGACAAAAGTTGTTGGGGGTTGTTTTGCTGTTTTTTTTTTTTCTTTTTTCTTTTGCCTGAATGGGAATTTATTCCTAGTGTTTATTGCTGATATTTGCGAAAAAAAAAAACTGACAAATTTATTTTGATGCAGTTTGCTTTGTTGTGATGACACCCCCATAAGAGTGTTGCTTATTTCTAACATCATGATTTTGAAAAATTCCTATTTTCTTTGTGAAAAAGATGGATTCCAACTTAAGAATATTGTTTGAAGAAAAACATAAGACAGAAAGAGAGAAAGAGAATCAGTTTGATGACGTGAAACTGAATGGTATTGCTGGCTTCTCTTCTGGAGCCAGTGATGCTGTTAATGCTAAAGCAATTAAAGGTATCAGTGTCATGATGACTATTAGTTGAGATGAATAACACCAGAAGTTTTTACAATAACAACACCTTTCACCAACTGAAAGTGGCCAAATATTGCAGGAAGAATGGTCACCAGCATCATCAAGAAGAATCACCTGCACCAGGAAGAACTACCGTCATTAGGAAGAACCACCATTATTGAGAAGAACCACTGTTGCCATGAAGTACTGCCATCATCAGGAGGAACCATTGTTACTAGGAAGAATTATCATCACCAGGAAGAACCACCATCACCTAGAAAAGCCACTGTCACCTGGAAGAACTACCATCACCAGAAAGAACCTCCAGCAGCACAACTTCTGTTTCTATGATGGATGATGATGCTAATAGCAACACCATTATGTCTCTTAGCAACTACAACATCCCTACCACCACCACCACCACCACCATCAGTGGAGACAAATATTTCAAAGCTATTACCAACAGCAACATCACCTATACCATCATCCGGGTTGCTGGCATAAACAAGGCAGCATAGTTTACAAGTAACTCACAAGTGTGGATGCAGCATTTGCTTTCCAATAGTAGAGTTTAGGCAGACACACAAACATTGCTTAGTTGTGAGCTGACTTTCTTGCACTAACAGAAAAGAAAGAGAAGCTAAGAGAACTCTGACTACAAATGCATCTAGAAAAATACTGAGTTAACAACCTGCATTCTAGCACAAGTTGATAAGTGCATGATGGGTATGTGAGGTTGTATATTGCACGTAAGAAAGAGAAGGCAATATAGAATGGTGGCCCTAAGTCTCAATGAAAAGGGGACAAAAAATGCCACACATGTATGCTTCTCCAAGAAGTATTATTGCCATCTTATATGGGTTAGTAAGTAATGTAACATTTAGCAATGCGCTATATGAAATGATTATCAAATACTTTGTTGTCTTGGAGGAGTGTAGAGAAGTTACAAACTTGGAATCAACTGTTCCCTCTCTTTCCTGTAAGAACTGGGCAGGACTCAGAATAGAAGTCTAGCTGCTGCTTACCCATGAAGACATGCAAAGATCACTGACCTTATTTCCATGGAGAAGAGACTGAATAAGAATTGTGGTAGAAGGCAGAAGACCCTGACGTTACACTTGCAGTAGCATCACCCATCAAGAGCTTCCTGTCCACAAGTGAAGGATGTGCAAATGTCCTTGCTGCAATGCTACAGTGTTGGCATCAATGACAACACCAATAGCAAGGGCAGCAGTGCATGCCAAAACAACTACCAGTGCAGCAGAGGGATAACTACCGCCACCACCACCTTTGAAATAGGAAGCTTTACTGGAATGCTCTACTCTCCAGCACAACAGTAGCACCAACATAAATGCATACACTCACTCATTAACCAACCAACATCCTCTCTTCCAATTTCTTGTCAGGTGACAAGAAAGAAAAGACTGGAGCATGGCATGTTATTAGAGGTGCCAAAATGGAAAAAGAAAAAAAAACAAATGCTGGTAGCTCCACCACATAAATACAGAAAGGTAGATGGAATGCCAAAGAACCTGAAAACTATTCACTCACCAACACAACCACAAAGACAGCATCAATAACTAAAAATAACAAAGCCCAAAGCCACAACAGCCAATCTCCAAAAGAAACAATAAGAATATGAACAGCAACAAAAGCCATATACACGAAAAATGGATGCCATTGACTTCACTGTTATAAACAGAAACTACAGTGAGTTAATAGGAATACATATGAAAACAACTCAAAGATGAATAGAAAACAAGAGAGGGTTTTTGTGGTATGCATCTCCAAAGCTCAAAGATAGGGTACTATAAAAGATATCTGCAAATGTCTATCAAGCATTAAAGGATAAATTTTCATGTAGTGTCAGAATTTTCTGAAAAAGAGAGGACATATGGTCTTTTGAGGAACTCCTCCTGAAGAGAAGGTTGGATTGCCCACCCTCATTCAAGATCCAAGGTGAGTGACCTGTTCCTTTTTCTATTCTCTGATAGACATGGTCATACTCAGAGTGGGATGTAGAAATTCATGTGGCATTTGGCAGACTTGGAAGCAAGGTTATTTGCTCAACCACCTCTGGTCATTAGACATAGATGTAGACCATCAACCAGACTGTGATTTCTGAAACACTTGCTAGCCCACATTCTGGACAATGCTTTCAATTGACTCAGATCAACTAGCATGGCAGTGTTGTTGAGGAAACTTCTGGATCATCATCATCATCGTTTAACATCCGCTTTCCATGCTAGCATGGGTTGGACGATTTGACTGAGGACTGGCGAACCAGATGGCTGCACCAGGCTCCAATCTGATCTGGCAGAGTTTCTACAGCTGGATGCCCTTCCTAACATCAACCACTCCAAGAGTGTAGTGGGTGCTTCTATGTGCCACTGGCACAAGGGCCAGTCAGGCGGTACTGGCAATGGCCATGCTTAAATGGTGTTTTTTACGTGCCACCTGCACAGGAGTCAATCCAGCAGCCCTGGTAATGACCTCACTCAAATGTTTTGTTCACGTGCCAGTAAGGCAACGCTGGTAACGATCACGCTCCAATGGTGCTTTCTAAGACAGCTGCTCTAGCAATGATTCTGCTCGGATGGTGCTGTTACCGCTCCACCGGTATGGGTGCCAGTCATCGAATTTGGTTCAATTTCGATTTCACTTGCCCCAACAGGTCTTCGCAAGCAGAGTTTAGTGTTCAATGAAGGAAGGTTAGCATGGGTGCCAGTCATCGAATTTCGTTCGATTTCAATTTGGATCTAGACATAAAAATAGTTACTGCATCTTACCTGGTCTAGAAAGATTTCAGGAACCAGATTAGAAACTAGTTAATCAGGACTTAATGGGATGGAGTATCATTAACAATAGGTGGTTGGTCTCTCACAAGAGGAGAGTTGGAACAGATGTAGAGAATGTCTTTAGTGTTTACCTCAACAGTTTGCTACATCTGTTGGCAAAAGATATAGAGGGCTGCAAAAAGCTAATTATAGCAGCTGAGATATGATTGGTGGCAAGTGTCTGTCCTATGAGTTTTATGTATGTACACCAGATTTGTCCTCTAAGTTCCATTGCAGCTGGCAATGGAATGGGAAAGTTCACAGTTTTGTGAGACGAGGTGTAGTAGTGTTGCTGAGAAAAGTCATGAACAGAGAAAACATAAATGATAATTTCCAGCCCATTCTCTGGTGAATGTAGAGTTTAAGATTTGGGATGAGATGCTAATGGAGAGGCTAGTGCTTGTTGGTAGTTGGTTGGGAAAGAACAAACCTGTGTAATCCAAAGTGGATCCATTCAAGACAACCTTCAGGTTAAATTAATTCATAATAGGGAAAGTGGGTAACAAATCTGACTTTGATGAAAGATCTGATCAGTTTTGATTTATTTAAAGTTTTTAATTGTGTCAACCATTGTTGAGAGCTGTCCTCTAGACAGCTGGTTTCATGCCATTTTCAGAAGCTGGATCATTTTGATGTATAGCAGCATCAGTTCACAGGTCTGGAGATACTGCTGTGGAAACTGGATGTAATGAGGGTAATCCTATTCAAACTAATATATGGGAGAGCCTTGTTGGCAAACGTGGACAGCATTACTGTAACGGTGTCAGACTCTATGGAGGCTCGGGTGGCTGGCATGATTGTAAAGGAATACAACACAGTGACAGGCATAAGACTTAACTCAGACAAAATTGTAGGTTTTCAGGTTGGCACTTGGAGAAGCAAGTCCATGTTTTCTGATGAGGTGCTGAATTAACAGTCTGGTTAAATTGCTTGGAGTTTGGTTTGATCCAAATCTCGATGTGGTTAGCAACTGGGACAAGGTTATGAGAAAGGTAGCTAGTCTCATCCAGACATGGGCTGTAAGAAAGGTATTCTTGAAAAGCCAGAGAGGTGGCAACAGGTACATCACCTCCAGTATTACCACCTGACTTTTGTGCATTGCTCCAGTTTTTCTTTATCTAGATTGGAGTTTCTGATGTTCTGCATCTTGTTTCCACTGATTAGGCAGTCCATCTGCCATCAACACCCTCTACATACAAGGCTCAAGATGCAGTGGTTAATGAAGTACAGACATGTACTGAGGCTGTGGGCATCAATTAAGCAGGTGGTGAGCAGCTCAGTTCATATTTTACTATAGCTTGTCTATCTGATGGAGATGCAGACTTGTGTCAAGTGATGAAGACTAGGCATCTGACTTCAGTAATGTTAGGTGCTCACAGCTCTCCACCATTCAGACAAAGCAACTGGCTGGTCTGTTCTGGAAGACTTTTGGCCAGAGGATTATAGATAACTTCTAGAAATCCCTGGCCTGAGAGTACTGTCAGAAAGCATTGCTAGTTAAAGACAGAAGACAGTTTCCACAGGCATGGAAGTACCTTCAACTGAGCAGTGCAATAAAACCGTTCAGCAGCCATTTTTTCAATGTCCAAGCATTGCTGACTTGTGGAGTTTCGCGAACTGCTATTTTGGTGTTTGCAGGATGGATCCGGCTATCAACCATGTTCATCATGAAGATTACTTTACTGGCTTCCTTTCACTAGGAAGGAGAGACAGTTTTCTTCTGACTTGTGGTTATAGTGAGAATGGTTATGTGGTTGACGTAACTAAAAGGGCTGAAGACAGACATTTTTTTTTTCTTTGGCCAAGCTCTTCTCCAACATTTTCCCATTTCACTTGGAAAAGATGGTGAAGATGGAGATAGAGGTCTTAAAGATTTGTGAGAATTGTGAACATGGCCCAAGTGAATGAAGTTACACTCAGCACATGCCTGAAGGCCAGAGAATGACTGCAGGGAGAGGGCACTTTCCCTCGATAGTCCAAATAATCCAGGATCAAAGGTCATTTAAAAATATTTTTGTCCATATATACTTTCATTTTCCCATTCATTTCTTTAAACCCCGCACTTTTTTGTGACCTTGTTTATGTAATATACCCTCATGAGCTGGCAGAATTTTTAGCACAGTGGACAAAATACTTAATGGGTTTTTTTATCTGCTTTTATGTTTTGAGTTCAAATTCTGCCAAGGATGACTTTGCCTTTCATCCTTTTGGGGGTTGAAAAAATTAAGTACCAGTGAAACACAGGGGTCGATGTAATCGACTAGTGCCCTCCCCACAAATTTCAGGCCTTGTACCTTTAGTAGAAAGGATTATTATTATTATTATTATTATTATTATTACTACTACTACAACAACAACAACAACAACAACAGGCTGACAGAATCATTAGCATGATGAACAAAATGTTTCACTGCATTTTCTCTGGCCATACATTTTGAGTTCAAATTCCACCAAGGTTGACTTTCATCTTTTCAGGATTGATAAAATGAATACCAGTTCAGCACTGGGATTAATGTTATCATCTTAACCCCTACCCCAAAATTTCAGGTCATGTTCCTGTAGTTGAAAGGATTATTGTTATTATATCCTCATTATCATCGTCACTATTATCATTACTTTCCTAGAAAATGGATTGGATGAAATAATAGATTCACATTATTTGTACCAATCCACTATTAGCAATGAAGATTCAATGCAAATGTATGTGGGGGCAAGCTCATTGCATGCAGTTGTATCAATTTCTTTTATTACTGTTTTTGTAAATTATGTGTCAATATATTGTTATCTGTGTTCTAAATAAAATTTTGCTACAGAAATCCTTACTGCTATACATATACATATATAAACAGATACACACACACTCTCTCTCTCTCTCTCTCTCTCTCTCTCTCTCTCTCTCTCTCTCTCTCTCTCTCTCTCTCTCTCTCTCTCTCATATATATATATATGTATGTGTGTGTGTCTCTTTCTCTCCCTCTCTAGATTTCCACACAATTCCTGTCTACCAAATTCACTCACAAAGCATTGGTTAACCTTAGGCTGAACCTAATACCATGTGATTGCAGAATGAACTTCTTAATTACACAGCCATGCTTGTGTCTGAAAGGGAAATTATAGCAGATTTGACTAAATACCTTGACGCATTTAGTTACCTTTATTTTTCTTCCGTCTGAGGTTGATAAAATAAATAAACCAAATTATGTATCTGAATCAATACTCCTTCTTTAACCCTTTAGCATTTGAATTGGCCACATCAGACCCAAATATCCTACCTGTTTTATATTTAAACCAGCCAGATCCTGCCTCTTGCATCTACCCTACAAATATCATTCTAAATATAAACTATCACATCATTAAAATCTTGAAGCTACAGGATTATGCATGATTAATTCAATAGAATAAGCATTTCATTTGACTGAGTAATCTGAAT
Organism: Octopus bimaculoides; assembly: GCF_046866305.1. Classification (NCBI taxonomy): domain Eukaryota; kingdom Metazoa; phylum Mollusca; class Cephalopoda; order Octopoda; family Octopodidae; genus Octopus; species Octopus bimaculoides. The sequence goes on along the minus strand of NC_142934.1, from coordinate 76,713,666 downwards.
GCTAAAAAATTTTAAAGATGTATGGTATCGTGCCAATGTAAGATATTCTCTGCTAGTAATTGGGTGCTGTACTTGGTGTAGTGTATTTGTACTGTGTATACTGGAGTTGATTCTATTGGTTGGTCTTTCTTCTCCTCACAAACTCTATGGCTTTGTGCTTATATGGAAAATCTCAATATATATATATATATATTCTGGATAATGAAGTACCAGTCACATGCTGGTGTCGATTTTATTGACTTATTAATTCTTATTTATTCTTCATCCCTGTTATTTGTGGTCATGTGCTGATTCCAAAAGACTCTCCTTACTATCTATTCTATATAATTACACAGAGTAAAGAGGAAGAGTGTTGGAAGTGACTTAATAGCAAGTGGAGGGAAGTTGATCAAAATGGGAAGTCCAGAGCTGACCCGATTATGGAATCTATGTCCAGACAACACAGAAGCCTGCAAATCAGAGAAAAGGTGAGTGGTATTTCATATCTTCAACATCTGCTGGGACCAAATTATAGTAAAGTTTTACTTAGGAGAGGATGCTGAAAAGTTCCTGGCTTTGGATAAACAAAAACACAGGAGGATTAGTTAATTATGATTTTATTCAACATATTCCCCTCTCAGATTCACACACTTATGACAGTGGTCCTTCAGTTTTTCTAAGCCCTGTAAAAGATCTCGGAAGGTAGGGCCTCCAACCAGACCTTTTACGATACATTTAAAGCCAGGAACTTTTCAGCACCCTCTCATATTTATATTGCTCCATGACCCTTTATTGGGTTGGTGGGGCAGCACTAAAGACTTTAATTTCATGTCAGATGTACTTCAACAAAGATTCACTCACCAACATGTTACAGGCTCTAACCCATAGACAAGCAGTTCCTGATTTTTACTTCTTCTATCTCTATGACAATCTCAGGTGCTTGTGAGTCACTTCTCAAATAAAAGGTGGGTCACACCTGAAGAATCTTTGAATCTAGGTCAGCTTCATCAGAACTGAGTTTGTTCTAAACAACTGTTTGGGAAGAACCAAAACATTGTGAGAATTTTCACCTTAAATAGCTAATGGTGTAGACTCTACCTAACCTCTGGGTATGTATTGTATTGACCCCTTTCATCTTTGTTTCTATTGACCTCAATCATCTTTTGCCATTTCTGCAGAGTGTTCTTGCCAACTTTGGAAGATTTCTTTGCTGATGCCATTGAACAGTCTGACCCTGAAGCAATGGTTGAAGACGAATACAAGTAAGAGCAGATTTGTTTTCTCTTTGTGCTTCATATCTGGATTTTTGTGTGTGTTTGTGTGCATGTGTTTATGAACACACGACTTTTGTTTACTTTTGCCAGAGCACCAGCTGTCTGGCTTCCGTGCCGGTGGCACGTAAATAGCACCATTTGAGCGTGATCGTTACCAACGTCACCTTCCTGGCACTTGTGCCAGTGGCACGTGAAAAGACATTCGAGCGAGTTCGTTGCCAGTACCGCTGGACTGGCTCCTGTGCAGGTGGCACGTAAAATATACCATTTTGAGCGTGGCCGTTGCCAGTACCACCTGACTGGCCTTCGTGCCGGTGGTACGTAAAAGCACCCACTACACTCTCGGAGTGGTTGGCGTTAGGAAGGGCATCCAGCTGTAGAAACTCTGTCAAATCAGATTGGAGCCTGGTGCAGCCACCTGGTTCACCAGTCCTCAGTCAAATCGTCCAACCCATGCTAGCATGGAAAGCGGACGTTAACCGATGATGATGATGATGATGATGGTGATGATGATATATGTGTGTTTGTAAGTGAATGCATGTATTTGTGTGTGTGTGTGTGTGTGTGTATGCACTCTTATCTGTGTGAATGAGGGATTCTTACAATATGTGTGTTTATGTTTGTTGCTGTGTATGTACAGCCCTATATAAGTGAAGACACGATTGCAACTTTATGATTACAGATTCCATTCCACTGTGTAGAACTTTGAGCAAGTGTCTTCACTATTGCTTTGGCTTGATAAAACTGTACAAAGCCATGTAATTTGTGTGTGTTATGTGTATATGCACATGCCCAAACATGCACACACACACACACATGTATTCGTTCATTTTACACACATTTTTGTATGTTGGCATAGCTTTGATGGATACTTAGTAGAAGGCAATATTTTACAGCTGGATGCTCTTCCTGTTACTAATCCTTAGCTATATGTGTGGAGGGAGGAGAATAGGACAAGAGAATCAGTGATTGGTTTAAGAGAGTGTGAGAGGAGGTAGTAATGGAAGCGAGAGAGTACTGGAGGTAGAATATGATAGGAAAATTAAGCAAATGAAGTAAGAAGGTGCTATAGGTGCAAATAATGACAATGCTTGAATGATCAATGGAAGAGAGGTAACATTGGCACTGAATATTAGAAAGAGTGATCAAGTGATTGGAAGTAATAAAAATAGGTGATGATAAAAGAGTGTAATGAGACCTGGGGTAGAGAGAATGATGAATGGTGATGCAGAAAGGGTGACAATAGGATGTACTAGATACAATCAATATCTTGATGTATCTGTTGTACAGTATATAGCTAACTGTATAATATTATATTATAAATCTATATAATTATGATCTACTTGTGTTCCAGGTTGGTCAAGGATCAAGTGTTTCAGTGGAAAGCACTCAGGTTACTGGCTCGTCGCAGTCCTCATTTCTTTACTCATGCTCCCCAGCCAGCAGTTGAATTACCTGTTTATCTTGAAAGTATGGTCACCAGACTAGCCAAAGAGATGCCAGTAAGCATTAAAGAAAACTTTTCCTAAACTTTTAACAGGTTATTAAAGTGTATTTAGATAGAGCAATAAGAAGTTTTATTTTCGTTATAACCATCTTTTTTGGTTTTCAACTGATGGGAATTGAGTGTCAGGCAGATGCTTTGCAGGCCATTGTTGTCGTTATAGCTGTCAGGTTAAATTGCTGGGCTACTAATTACATACCTAAATGCTCAAATCTTACCACTATCATTGTGTTCATGAGTTAGGCTTAAAAGTTTTCATCTTAATTCGCTAGAACAAAATTCATACTGATTTTGTGATGTATTGTAGCCCCCAACACTTGATACTGCAAATAACATAGCTCTGCTGAGGTTTTTTCATATGTATATATTCATTTTCGACATTGTTGTGGACTTGAAATTATATTTGTATGTATATATATATATATATATATATATATATCTGGCTGCTGACAGATTTTTCTGAAAAATATGGATAATTTATCCTGTTCATGCTATTATATTAGCATTATTCTGCATTTGAGAATAAATTATTTCCTTATATATATATATATATATATATATAAATTTATATAAATAAGGATAAGATCGTTATTTAAAATACTGATCTTATCAGGTGGCCAGCATGGGAATAAAAACCTCAAAAGGTAATAATTATTATTAAAATTATAATTAAGGGTATCTAAGAGATACCACTATGCTTAAAATAGCAGCCAAAACTTGTCTCTAAAACCACATCCTGGTGCTGTATGAACATTTAATGTGGTTTTAGAGTCAAATTTTGACTGCTATTTCAAGCATGGTGGTATCTCTTAGATACCCTTAATTATAATTTTAATAATATATATATATATACACACACACACACACATATATGTATGTATATAGGTATATAAGATCAAATGTTCTCATTTCCAAATAGCCGCCACATGAAGAAATGAAGACTGAAATTGGAGAAGAAGAAGACATAAAGGCTCCCTCTCCGGATGATGGGGAAGAAATCAAGAATGATGGCAGTAAGTTATCCTTTCTACTGAGAGATAAAGAGAGAGAGAAGAATGTTGAGTGAGGAGTGTGCGAGTGGAGTCAGCCTAAACAGGATTTGCAATCAGAACATAAGTGGATGCAACTAAATAGTTCATGGTCATTTATTTATTGATTTTCCCCTGTAATAATGATTTCTTACATTGCTAAAAGGTTGTAAAGTTGCAGGGAATGGTTTAATAGATGAAATTCACTTCTATACATGCCACTTATTTTAATGACCCTGCAGATACAAGGTCATCTTCAAGCAAGTTTTGAACTTGGAATATGCATTGAAACTATTTACAATCAAGCATTTAGCCCAATACTATTTCTGCCAATTGTCATCATTTTATGTGCTTTTTTTTTTTGTTATGTTTATATAGTTTGGACATCTCTTCTTTAGCACAATGACTTGTTATTTGTCACAGTTCTTTGTCATTCCTTTCATGAATTTCATCCTCTTGATATAAGCTTCCACCACTTCCTCCCACCTGTCCTTGGTCTTCCTCTTCTGCATGTTCTTTGGACTGCTTGACACTTTTTTACTTAGCCATCACCCCCCCCCCCCCTAATCCCACCCCCACCCTGCCCATACACATCACATGTCTGCATCAGCATAATCTTTTCTGTTACTCTCTATGTCATATATATGTAGTTTCTCTTTCAAGTCATTTGTGATCTGGTGTCCATGCACTCTAACAATAATCTGAAATGGGCCTCATTGTAACAGTTTTGGTTCTTTTGTTTCATTTAGTCTTGACAGTGGTACATATGCTGTCATGTTGCCTATAATTAATGTATGCTAATTATTCTGTGTCATACACTGATTACTTCAATTACTTTATCTACTTTGCCAGTGCTGGTGCCATGTAAAAGGCACCTCGTCCATTCCGTAAAGTGACTGGCATGAGGAAAGGCATCCAGCTGTAAAAACTGTGCCAAAACAGACCTCACCAGTGCTGGTGCTGCATAAAAAAACCATCCAGTCCAGTCTGTATAGTAGTTGATATTAGGAAGGGCATCTAGCTGTAAAAACCACACCAAAGCAGACCTCGCTGGTGCTGGTGCCACGTAAAAAGCATCCAATCCGCTCTGTAAATGGTTGGCATTAGGAAGGGCATCCAGTTGTAAAAACCATGTTGAAACAGACAACGGAGTTTGGTGTTGTCCTCTAGCTTGCCAACCCCTGTCAAACCATTCAACCTATGTGACCATGAAAGGCAAACATTTAATGATGATGATGATTTTCTCTGTCACCAACTCCAGCACTGTTACTTACCTAGAAAATTTGTACCTGTATTCATTACCCATAAAGAATCCAGTCAAGAATCCCTTCCATTTCAAACTTTGTACACAATACTCATTTACTTGCCTCCACTCTCGCGTCTCAATAATCTTTCCTGATCTATTTTTCATGGTAACCCAATGCTGATGTAGACAACAACAAAGTTTTGCACCTGACACAGAGAATTTCTGTTAGCATTTTGGTGGCTTAGTGTCCGTTTTCTACATCTGAAAACAAGAGAAATACGATAATGTTGAGGATGTTGATGACAATAATAGCATTTGTCATAGAATTAAGATTAAGTTCCCTGTAGGATGTCACCAAGTTCCTCATCTTTCAAGGTCAAAACCTACCAAAAGTGGCTTTGCCAATCAACCCTCTTCATCTTTTTCTTTTTCTTGTTTTTGGTGGGGGCTGGAGGGTGTGTCGGCCGAAACATTGCTTTTCGATGCTTAGGCCACCACCACCACTATCCTTTTTAAGTGGTCATTATGTCTAGTGCCCACCTAAGTGGCGAGTGAGGTATCACAACTAAACTAACTTCATATGGATAATAATTTATAAATTTTACTCTTAAAATGGATTGTATAAGCTTTTAACAGTGAAATGATAAAGAAGTTTATAAAGACAAAAGTTGTGAATTTGACTTCCCTGATGAATTCTCATTTTATTTTAATGACCATTACTAGTTTTATCATGTATAATATAATTACTACATAGATAAAATTTAGTATGTTAACTATGTTCCCTGACCACCCCTCACCCACTAAAGCCTAACTCCCCCTTCAGCATGTCCAGTGTCCCCTTAGGGGCAGTACCGCCTTCCTTGAGAATTTCTGCTCTTGGGTCAATAAAATAAGTACTTGGCATGTATTGGAGTGGACAAAATCAGTAATGTACATCCCAGTTTCTTGGCTGAACTCACAAAAATTCCATGTTTTGTTCTTATTTGTAAATGTTCTTATTTTTACTTTGATGTATTACATTTATTGATCTTCATAGCGTTGTTTCAGTTTGTTAAAGAGGTGTGGTGTGTCTTCAGTTTTGTTCCATAGTAAGATTGTTTAAAGCAAAACATGCAGAATTGTTTCATTTTTAAAAAAATATATTTGATTGCTTTTTCCAGTTTCATACTTTACTTAATGGTGTTAAAAGAAACCTAATACTCAAACTTGTTACATTGTGTTAAAGAGTTCAATTATGCTTTCAATTTCATTCCATGAATAATATTGTTGAAAGTGTAACAGGAAAACACCCATCGTTACAAGCAAAGTAATACTATAAATAAATAATGATAATGGCTTCTCATTTATGCCAGTAGGTTTTAGGGGTTTTGAGGGAAGGGAATAAGTCAATACTATCAACCCCAGTAAAAATGAAAGACAAACTTGAATTAAAAACATAATGTACTGGAAGAACTACCACAAGGTATGTTTTCTCTGACCTTCTAATGATCCTATCAATCCACTTCATAATCATGATAATGGTTTCAAAATTTGGGGCAGAGCCAGCAGTTTCTGAGGGGTGTGTGAAGTCAATTACACTGATCCCAGTACTTAACTGGTACTTATTCTATCGACCCCCAAAAGTATGAAAGGTAAAGTCAGCCCTGACAGAATTTGAAATCAGAATGTAAAGACAGTTGAAATACCTCTAAGCATTTTGTCTGATGTGCTCACCATTCTACCAGCTCACTGCCTTAATCATTATAATGATAAGCCTTTCTGTTATAGGCACAAAGCCTGAAATTATGGGAGAAGAGGGTTAGGTGATTAAGGTTAGGCGATTACATCAACCCCAATGCTCAGTTTATACTTAGTCTGCTGATTCCAAAAGGATGAAAGGCAAACTTGATCCACATGGAATGCAAACTCAGAATGTAAGGCCAGAAGAAATGTCATTCAGCATTTAATCGGCTTGGCAACAATTCTGAGAACTCATCTAATGATGATGATGATAATAATAACAATAACAATAATAATGGTTTCAGATTTTGGCACAAGGCCAGCAATTTTGAGCAGGGTAGGGAGGTCAATTACATCAAGTCTCGTGCTCCACCAGTACTTATTTTGTCAACCCTGAAAAGATGAAAGGCGGAGTCAACTTTTGCAGTGAGCCAGAGATACAATCAAGTAAAGTGACTCCAGTACCTTACTGGTATTTTATTGACCCTAATAGATTTTTATCTAAGAATATAAAGAGACCACTTAATGAGCTTCATTCTTTCACCTTCTTTGTGCCCTTTCTTTTTTCATGATATTATCATAAGTTTTTCTCTTCTTCCATTCTTTTTCCTTTCTAATATCTTTTGTTTGTCTTTAGACTGGGTGTTGAATGTAAATACTTATTCTCTTTAAGACCTGGCAGAATAAATACCATAATGTATTTATTTTTTTCAAATACACCAGTTCATGTGCAATTTTCTCACCAGTGTACGTCCCTTGTTATACACTAGCAAAAGTTATATACACCACTTACCATCATCATTGTTTTAGCATCCACTTTTCTGTGCTTGCGTGAATCTGACAGAATTTGTTGAGGTTCATTTTTCTGTGGCCAGATGTCCCTCCTGTTGCCAACCCTCGACTGTTTATGAGTAAGGTAATATTTCACCATGACCAGACATGTTTTCATGGAAGACTGGAAATGAAAGAAACCACTTACTTGATGATGATGATCACACACACACACACACTCTCTCTCTCTCTCTCTCTCTCTCTCTCTCTCTCTCTCTCTCTCCACAACAGGCTTTGGTCAACCTGGGGCTATAATAGAAGGTAGTAGCCCAAGGTGCCATGCAGTAGGATGGAAACTAAAATCATATAGTTGGGAAGCAAACTTCTTAGCTCACAGCCATGCTTTTGCACCCCAACCATACACAAAAGAGACTGCTGCGTAATTTCCATCCATGAAATTTCACTCACACAGTTGTGGAATAAAAACACCTGCCTGAACTATTGCACAGTGGGTTCAAACCACAACCACACAGCTGCACTGACATACAAACGAGTAAAATCAGTGCCTGTTTCTCATAACATTTCTTTTTGCAAGTAACTCTCTCTCTCTCTCTCTCTCTCTCTCTCTCTCTCACTCTCTCTCTCTCTCTCTCTCTCACTCTCTCTCTCTCTCTGTCTGTCTGTCTCTCTCTCTCTCTCTCTCTCTCTCTCTCTCTCTCTCTCTCTCTCTCTCTCTCTCTGCTAGACTGAAATGAATGCTCTTGTTATAACAACAATAATCAGTCAAAGGTAGTCATGCTCTGCTCAGCTTCATCCTGTAGAGGGAGCTCTGTTGTTTAATCACAAGGTGTTTTGACACAAGAAGGCTGACACATGTAAACTTATGTACAATTTTTTTTCTTCATACACTCTCTCTATAATTGTTAATTCCCTTACATAAAGGCATGCATCTATTCACACAAAAAGACACACATATTTAACCACACATGATGTATTCATCATGTATGTCTTGTACTGATGGAGCTCTCTCTTTTCACACCATCTGTTAATTGTATAGTTCTTGATGTGTGTGTGTGTGTTTCCCAGGCTTTAAGGTTGATGTTCTGTAGAGCAGGAGGTTTTGAAATGATGAAAATAATAACTAAAATGTATGTATATAGAGAGAGATGTATATATGTACAAAAGCCAATATGCATATATATATATATATATATATATATATATATATATATATATACACACACACACACACACAAACACAAACATGTGTGTTCACACATGTAGTTATGATATTGAAAGTGATTGTGGTAACTAAAGATTGTTTTTAGGTTTTTGTATGTATTTATAAAACAAGTAATGTGTTATATACAATTGGCTAATGCCATCTGTCATTTCAAGTTCCATAAATACTTGATCAATCAATGGTCATCTTGAAATTAATTTAATACCCACAGAACTTGGATTAACAGCAGATGATGTCAACTGAATAAATATAATTTTACATAACACGATATATTTATTACTTTTTCTTTTGCTCATTCTGTGTGTATACATGAATATCATCATAATCATTTTAACATCCACTTTTCCATGCTTGCATGGGTCAGACAGAATTTGTCATTTTTGATGTTGTAGAGATGTATTGAGATAGGATTGGTAGGAATGAGTGAAAGAGAGAGTGGGAGAGCATTAGAGAATATATGTATGTAGATAGAACATTAACCCGAAGGATAGAGATGTCAAGATAGCATTGGTTGGAAGGATCTTTTATTTTAGCCTTTTATTTTTACTGTTAATTTGATACTGATTTCTTGGTTTGAAGTGTTCTTGGTAACAACACCCACCTCATTCAGTAAAACAGGATAATGCAATTTTCACAGTGAGCTTGAGGCAAAATTAATTAACCACTTTCCATCAACCTAAGTGGATAATGTTTTCAAGAATTCTTAATGTTCTATATATTCTTTGGTTTCTAGCCAAAATCCTTCATCTGAAATGATTTCTGCATGTATTTTTCAGCTGATATTCCTTCTTCCACTTGGAAATTCAACAATGATTTTTTACAAGGTCTGTATCTGATGTAAGGCATCTTATTTATTGGACACATTCCATGCTGTTGCACTTGGCTTAATGCTCTGTAGATTCTGCTGCTTTCACTCCTGCTTTCCTTATCTCCACAAATCTCTCACCTATATTCCTTGTAAATAACATGCCACCTTTTAAATTCTATGTCTTTCATACCTTATTTGCTAGCTCCAATCACTGTGCTGGAATGCATACTACTGATAGTAAATACAGAGGAAGAGAAACTGTTATGCTTTGACTAGTGCACCTTACCCAACTCTGCTGTGAACATACAAAAACAGACTGGATAGTAACTGAGTGCAACATGATCCAGATTATCACATATAGTTATCCCATAAAGTTTGTCAGTGCATGTCAGAATATGCAGTATGGTGCTCAGCTAGATGAAGGCTTGTTATAACTGCCTAACCAGGAGACACACTGAAGACACACTATAACAACTACTACCTGTCCATTCAATTTGTGAACTCTTACTTGATATTACTAAACCCTTTTCTAGTTGTAATATTGAATATGCATGAAGCAATTAATGCTTAAATTATGTTCTCATCTCACACAGCCTAATCAAGGGTGATTTGTTCACTCAATGCCATAAAAACCACAGCTCATCACCGATTCATTAAAGTGCTTTGGGGCTTAAGAGACATTAGAACTTGACATTTATACACCATATCATGTATTGTTTCTGCTGAACTTACTAACTGGGCAGCTGTCTATCTGCAGAGTATATTTTATTATCATTATTGGTAGGGTAGCAGGCTTGCAGAAGTGTTAGTGTGTTGGATAACATCCTCCACGATACTTCATCTGATTCTCTATGTCCTGAGTTCAAATTCTACCAAGGTCAACTTTACCTTTCATCCTTTCGGAGTCCATAAATTAAGTACCAAATACTGGGGTTGAAGTATTCAACTAACCCACTTCATCTGGCCTTATACCAAAATTTTAAAGCATCATTATTATTATTATTATTATTATTATTATTATTATTATTATTATTTAGGTTTGCCAATATTCTACAGCATGTAGACCAGAGGTGTGAGGTGTTCTGCATTGCAAGACATTGTATCAGAGCAACTTAGGTCATTGTGGGAGAGAAGTGTGTGCAGATGGATAATGGTATAATTGTACTTAGTGGTTCTGAAATAAAAGAGGCATGGAAGTGCTACTATGAAAGGCATCTAAATGTGGGGAATGCATGGGAGAAGGAGAGCCTTCCTAATGTGATCCAGACGGAGGGACCAGCCATTCAAGTTGACAACACTATGATAGATAAAGCAGTTAAGGATATACAAACAAGGAAGGACCCCTGATTTATCAGAGATTAAGGCTGAAATGCTTAAAATACCTGACAGAGCAAGATACAACTTTGTTACCCATATAGTTTAATCAGGTTGTATTAGAAATAATTGAAGCTAGCATGCTCCACTGAAAGTGCAGTATCAGTGTGTTTGTATGATAAAGTACGAATGAGTTGAGCGAAAAACTGGGCATAAGATGCATCAGATGTAATGAACAAGAGAGAAGATTGTGCTTGTGCAGTCATGTGATGCATGTGGGTGAAGAGCTGATCTTTAAATGTTGATGGAACTCATGGAAGAAGGGGACCCAGGGAGACATGGGATGAAGTAGTGAAGTCAACCTCAGGTTGTTGAGATTTACAGAGATGGCAAAGAACTGACAAGAAAGGCAATTCAAGAAGACCTGTCCATCTCAGCAAGAATGAGGTCCTAAAAGCATATTATTAATATCTTATTTCCTTATTGCCCCCAAGGGGCTAAACATAGAGGGGACAAACAAGGACACACAAAGGAATTAAGTCGATTACATCAACCCAGTGCGTAACTGGTACTTAATCTATTGACCCCGAAAGGATGAAAGGCAAAGTCGACCTTGGCGGAATTTGAACTCAGAACGTAACAGCAGACGAAATACCGCTAAGCATTTCGCCCGGCGTGCTAACGTTTCTGCCAGCTCACCACCTTTTCATTAATATCTATCATTAATATCATGTCCCCATATCATTAATATCTATGTCCCCATACTCAATCTGAATCTATCAGTTTCTCTTCACAACTCATCTTCATAACACCCATCTATCCCCCATCCCTTTAAATGCAACAGTTTCTCAGCTGCTATAATTGTATGAGAACAGAACTTCACATATTCCATTCCACATTATGTGATACCAGTAATTCCTCTTATTAGAACCACTTCCCTTGCCACCCATCCTGCTTTCCCAACCATTTATCGTTATATATATCCACTGAACACCCTCTCCTCTACTATCTACATCCATTTCTGTAACTCCCTATATCCACTTCTATGTACATCTAACCTCAGCCTATCACTGTGCATCTTCTCTCTCCTATTCTTCACCTCTTCTCCCTATTTTTCATCTCTATATGATTATATTCTACCTTTGTTCTCTAACAACCCTTTCTTCTTATATACTGTCAAGATATTCTGCTTAGCATTTTTCTGATGTGCTTACAATTCTGCTTGTTCACCACTTTGATGATAATATGATATAGTATGTAAGTATAATATGTGTGTATGTATGTATATTGGCTGCCATGTAGACAATTCCCACGAGGGCATTTTCACCTCATATATTACTCTCATGTTTTTCCCTTATGTTTCCTCATCTCTCTTCTCTTTTCACTCTACATCCTATTCTCAGGAAAGGCAATGTAAAATAGTCGGCATTAGGAAGCACATCCAGCTGTAGAAATCTTGCCAAACATAAATCTCATGTAGTAGACAATGGAAGCCCCAGGCTAGTCAAATCCTGTTAAACCATCTAATCCATCAGCAAATGACACATACACACACATGTATGCAAAATCTGAAGTATCAATAGTGAAGCTTCAGCTCAAAACAAATGAAGAAACCTTCCCACTTTTACTGAGTACATTTTTCTTTCTCTCATTTGAGAAGTGCACACATACACACACATATGCATGCAAGCACATATATTTAAACATGGCTGTTGCACATACATATCTCCTCATTTTACCAATCTATGTGTTTGCTTGTATTTATGTACTCATATGTATAATGTTGACTATATATATATAGGGATGCACATACATCAGTGTGTTTGTGCATGATAAATTTCTAAACCATATTTTACCAGCTGATACTGAAGCACTTATTCTCCAACTTAGGTTTGTATTGCTAGTTTTTTTTTATTTGCTTTGCTCTGCAAGACATTAACCATTCCATCCATTTTCAGATTGCTTGCTATCTACCTGTGTTTAGTGTGTGTGTATATATCTTTTTTTCTCAGTGCATATTGTCTTCCAGACGCTAAAGATGATTGCATGGTCCTTTCATCACTCATTCATACATATTACAAGCACACACACACACACACACTTTAATGCATGTACATATCATGACCAAATGCATAAGAATAAAAAGGGCAGCTGTCTATGAAGATGGATTCATCATCATCATCACCATCATAATTTAGCAATCATATTCCATGCTGACATGGACTGAATGGTCTGGCAGGATCCAACACATCAGAGGGTTGTGATGAGTTCTATTGGTTTCTATTGTTGGATGCCCTTCCAAATACCAAATTACTAATTACTTCAGTAAAATATCATCTTGCCCTTGGTTTCAGTGAAATGGCTATTGAACAATAGATTCTGTTACTACACCATGTTTGAGAAGATTCACTTTGATACTGTTGATGAAGAAATCATGGCCGAATGATTATGCTTGAAGACACTCACCTGAGATGGCATGCAGTCGAATCAAATACTGCTTCTCCTCTGATCCCCTGTCCATATCTTCTCATGCTAACCTGCTTGTGCATTGAGTATTTGCTTCGGCACCCCATTACTATCGTCTTTATCTTCTTCCCAGTTATTCTCACCTATCCTTATATAATGCAAGAGAGCCATGTATTATCTCTCTTGCAAGGCACCTGTGCTTGTTCCTCTGTCATGCTTTAGTCTCTCAACATCTGGATTAAAGCCACCTCCCCCTCTTAAATACTCCTGAGGAGGCTTTTCTCTGTCCTTTTCCAGTCTTGCAAGATATTTGGCAACCTAACTAGTGCCAGTGACACAAAAAAAAAAGTATCCAGCCATAGAAGCTGTACCAAAGCTGACTTTGGAGCCCAATGTAACCAACCTTCTAGCTCAACTGGATCCCGTCAAACTGTCCTACCCATGCCAGCATGGAAAACAGGCATTAAACGATCACAACAACAATGTGGAAGTTTATGGTTGCGAAATAAACTTCTTGATCATGCAGCCATGCCTACACTCTTATCTCTCTGTCTGTGCATTCATCTGTATCTCTTCCTTCTTTGATCTGAGGTGAATCACTTCTTCTATGAATAAATCCCATTGTCAGCATAAAGCACCTTTTCACCCATTACTGATTGCACTGGATGTAAAGGTGCTTAATCATCACTACACTCCAGATATCAGATACCTTATTTTGGTGGTTTGGAAAAAAATGGGTGGGGCGGATTTTTTGATAAAATTTATCTTTTTTTGTTTTCATAGAATGAATTACGGTGAGCTCCTAATATGCTACAAAACCTATTTTTTTTTGCCCTGAAAGTGAAGGTGGGGAGTTTAGCTCTCAGAAATTTCATGCCCCCCTCCAAATTTCACAGGCAAATTCCCCCCCACCCCCCACCCATTTCACAGGGAAAACTTTGGCAAATTTTTACACAAGGGTCAGTACATGTTGACAAGGGAGCCTTTCCAGTAGCACTCGTCCTTTTAGAAATAACAGCCAAATCTCCCTAGCCACACTGCACCATCTTTGTTGAGCAAAACATAACTGTATGGTATTCTATCATTATCTTTTGTGTGTGTGCATGTATGCATGTGCATATATATTGCATACACATACACACACACACACACACACATAAGAATATACAGATACACACACACACACATAAGAATATACAGATACACACACACACACATAAGAATATACAGATACACACACACACACACACACACACATATATATATACAAATATACACACACATATATATATATATATATATATATATATATATATACATATATAGATATACACACATACACACACATATACATACATACACATATATATATATATATATATATATATACGCACACAAAAGACAAAGAAAGAATACTGTATGGGTACGTTTTGCTCAACAGAGATGGTGCAATGTGTCTAAGGAGATTTGGCTGTTATTTCTAAAAGGACAAGTGCTACTGGAAAGATTCCCTTGCCAACAAGTACTGACCCTGGTGTAAAAATTTGCCAAAAAATTTTTCTTTGTGAGATGGGGGGAGGAGGAATTTCTCTGTGAAATTTAGAGAGGGGGAGTGAAATTTCCGAGATTTTCACTCCACCCAGCCTCCGATTTCCAGACAATAAATAAGGGTGTTGTGGCATATTAGGAGCTCACCAGAATTCATTATACAAAAAGAAATTTTTTTCAAAAAAATCAGGTTGGGTCTGCATGGTGCGAGCCCCCTCCCCCCCTCCCACCTTTTCCAAACCACCAAAATAAGGGATTTGCTGGAAAGTAGGAGGTCAGGGAGTTGATTCCATGCGAAAAATCGTAGGATTTTTTTTTTTTTTTCTGTGAAAAGTGTGGGTATGTACTTGTAAAAATTTACCAAAACAAGGTCAACCTATATTAATCAGAAATGTAGATTGCCGTGTAACTCAAAATCTTCTCGCAACTTAGACCACCCAAAGGATGGGTGCATTTGCTAGTTTGGGATAATGTTAGCCATGGTACTTATAAGGTTGAGGACCCTTGGTGAAAAAAAAACGATTCCATTCCAGTTCGATACCGAGTGTGTCATCAGTATTTTGCTTTCTTGCTATTGCTGCTACTACTACTACTGTTGCTGCTGCCATATTTACCACCACCTCCACTTCCACTATTACTACTATTTCTACTTCTACTACATAATAATCATTGAATTACGTCACACCCTCTTTAGTTTTTTTTTTTTTTTTTTTTGTTGCTGTTGTTATTTTCTTAGTGAGTTGATTTCTTTTCTAGAAGTGATGTTTTTGTTCTTGTTGATTGTAAAAGCAACAGAGTTGTAGAAATCATAAAACTTTGGGGTTAAAAAAATATATCTTCTGGTACCTTGCTGTACTCAAGAAGCCCTGTCCACCACAGCAGAATTGTTAATTCTCTCCCAGCTGAAAGGGAGTTTTGCCTTGCAAGTGCCCTGTGCCAGTGCCACATAAAAGGTATCTGTGCTGGAGTCCTGTAAAAAGAACCTGTGTCGGTGCCACATAAAGCGTGCCCATGCTGGCATCATGTAAGGAGTGGCCGTGAGAGCCCATGCTGCATAGAAAGCCTCCCATGCCAGTGTCATGTAAAAAACACCCATCACACACTGTAAAGTGGTTGGCATTAGGAAGGGCATCCAGCTGTAGAAATCAAGCCAAATCAGACTGGAGCCTGGTGTAGCTCTCCATCTTGCCAGCTCTGGTCAAACTGTCCAGCTCATGCCAGCATGGAAAACTGACATTAAAGGAGGAGGATGATGTTGATGGTGGTGATGTCATTTACTTCCTCGTCCATCACCTACTCTCTTAGATCTTGCACTAATTACTTCACTTAATCCAATACTCTGCCTTCCTCATCTTATCCATATTTGTTTTGACACAGTCACATACAGTGACTCCCTCTTAACCTCTTCATCCTGATTCCAGTTTAAGAAACTACACTCTCTGAGTGGACTACACTCTCTGAGTGGTTGGCGTTAGGAAGGGCATCCAGCTGTAGAAACTCTGCCAAATCAGATTGGAGCCTGGTGTTGCCATCCGGTTTCACCAGTCCTCAGTCAAATTGTCCAACCCATGCTAGCATGGAAGGTGGACGTTAAACGATGATGATGATGATGATGATGAAGATATTTCATTTCCTTTGTCGTGATGAGGTTTTTGGGGTATACCCTGAAGGTAAAAGGTGAAAAGAAGTGAATTAGGACAGAAACTAGGATTGTGGACGGGTTGAGGTTACAAGAATGTATGAGGGAGTAGTAATAAATGGAGAATGCCTAAGGGGAAGTTGTTTATGTCTGTAAAGATTAGGTAAAGTTGGAGTGGTGGATAAAGGATGGGGACTGATCAATGATACATGAGTTGGAGGCAGTGGGGAGAGTAGGAGATGACTGCCAGTGCAGCCAAAAGAGGAGGGAGAGCAGCAAAATTGTAATGATGATACAAGAGACAGGAAGGTGAAGAGTGAGATATATGTTGTTAAGTAGGTTGCATGAGTGGTGGGGAGGCAGGTGTAGTGCATGTGGAGAGCAGGAGATGTACAGTGGTGGAGAGATAATTTGGTAGCTCAGAGGGGTAGGTTTTATCATTGTAAAATGTGGGTGGAGAGGACAGTGTTAATGGATGAAGGATGGATAACAAGTGAAATGGTGCCAGATAGTAAGAAATATATGGTATCAGGGAAGAAATGCTGTTAGAGAGATGATGGGTGGTGGAAATGTCATGAGGAAGAAAAAATTAGGTGAAGGACTCAGTTGTCATCATCAGTATCTTCCATGATTACGATTTCACTCAGCTTGTTGGATCTTCCTTCTCAAGCACACCATATTGCCAAAGGTCAAAGGTCTCGGTCATACTATTAAAGAATATACATCTTAAAGATTCACACTCATACATATTACAGCAGTATACAGTTGTATGTTGGATATAGTGAGAAAACATCTGTGATCATTCACCCTGTTAGAAATAGCAGCTAAATCTCCCTTAATCATACTCTAACAGCTTTGATTAATGCAGTCCTAAACACACAGACTCACACTCTTACCTCAACTTCTCCTCCCATCCTTTGCACACTCTTGTCCCCTCTTTCTCTAACCCTCCTCCTCTCTCCTCTCTTCCACTCACACCTACTTCCTCCCACTGACCTCTCTTCTCTTGCTCTGGCACCTACTTCCTCTCTCACTCCTACCCTCCCCCTTCCACCCTTCCCTCGTTACCCCACCACTACACATTCCAACCCACCATCCCTATACATCCCATCCCTTAGACCCCCACCTTTACATCCCCACTCTCGCCTCCTCCACACCACCATACCATGCCACACCACATCATACCACCCTGCACACACTAGCACCAACCACTTCCCAGCACTTACACCATCATCCATGCACAGACGCACACGTCAAGGCCACCAGTCCCCTTCCATACGCACATACACGCTCTCACATACACACGCACATTCATTTTGGGATCACAACTACTTTATTATCTCCCCTTCTTCCTAGCTCTCCTGTGTGACCCCTCTGTCCGGCATTCGCCATGATAGATCGCCAGTCACTAAACCTTTTTTTCTATTTTCTCCCCCTGTTTATTTCTGTGTTCCTTTCTGTCGAAGAGCGTAGGCTCGAAACGTAGAAGACATACTCTCTTCCCAAGCATTAAACTAATACATCTGTTTGTTGCTCACACACCCGTCCTCGCTTTTTGTTTTTTTGTAAATTCTCACTACACACATACACACACACACATATATATATATATATATATATATATATATATATATATATATGTATACACACACAAAAATAGATGGAAAGCCTATGATTGATGGTGTGCTTGATTATAGATCAGGGTAGACAGCAACATCAAGAGTTTTATTTCTGATGAACCAAATTGTTTAATGTTTATTGTTTCTCCTCCCTGACATTACAATTGTTGTCTTTCCTTTCTTAAACTTTTATGATCTCTAGGTGGTAGCACTGATGACCTCCCTATCAACAAACATCAAATCCATGACGTGGCTGAAGGGTTGGGTCACGACTGGAAAAAATTAGCTGTTGAGCTGAATTTCTCTGATGATGTGATTGCAGAGTTTGATAGTGAAAGTCACGATGTTTCTCAGAAAGCATTGAAAATGTTGACATCATGGTTTGTAAGTATTTCAAAATGGTGGCTTTAACCATTTTCTATTTTGTAAAGAATTAACCACACGGTTAACTGTGATATGGATAGCCTCACAACACTGTTTACTGTAGCATAAAACCTCACAATACTGTTAACAGTGGTATGGGCCTTACAACACTGTTTACTGCAGCATAAAACCTCACAACATTGTTTACTGTAGCATAAAACCTCACAACATTGTTTACTGTAGCATAAAACCTCACAACATTGTTTACTGTGGCATAAAACCTCACAACACTTGACAGTGATATGGACTTTACATTACTGTTAACTGTAACATGGAGCCTCACAACACTATTAACAGTATGGATCTCACAACACTGTTTATTGTGACATGGATCTCACTACACAGTTTACTTTGACATGGATTTTGCAACACATTTACTGTGACATTAATCCTTTTGTACCATACTTCAGTTAAAATACACTGCCTGTGTTACAATTAATTTTTTAAATAATGAAGAATTTAGTAAAGTAACTTTGTCATTGTTAAGTTGGTGTTTGGAACATAAATTAACATGAACCTTTGATGAACCTTTAATTTAAATCACTTTAACCATTTAGCATTCAGATTGTTCTATCGAATATAATATTTATTTATTCACATTATTTTGAATTAATAATGCATTATCTTGTAACTTTGAGATTTCAGTGATCTGATTCCCTTATTTTTAGAATGATATCGTAGGGTAGATGTGAGAATTCAGATCTGGTCTGTGTTAACATAAAGCTAGTCGAATGGCCAGTTTAAATTTTAAAGCATTAAACATATCAAATAACTAGAGCTGGTCTCAAGCAGGTTAGTATTAAGAGTGTTAGACCTTGCAGCACTCTTTGTGGTAACAAACTTTACGACAACACTGGTAGCTCACAGAGTCATTTATTGTGACATGGAATGTCACACTGCTGTTTACTGTAATATTGGATTCAAATTTTGGCACAAGTCTAGCAATTTTGGGAGAGGGTATAAGTTTACAGCGTCCCCAGTGCTCAAGTCATCATCATCATCATCATCGTTTAATGTCCGCCTTCCATGCTAGCATGGGTTGGACGATTTGACTGAGGACTGGTGAAACCGGATGGCAACACCAGGCTCCAATCTAATTTGGCAGAGTTTCTACAGCTGGATGCCCTTCCTAACGCCAACCACTCAGAGAGTGTAGTGGGTGCTTTCACGTGTCACCCGCACGAAAACGGCCACGCTCGAAATGGTGTCTTTCATGTGCCACCCGCACAAGAGCCAGCCCAGGGGCACCGGCAACGATCTCGCTTGAAAAACCTCATGTGCCACTCGCACAAGAGCCAGCCCATGGGCACTGGCAACGATCTCGCACGGAAGATATCATGTGTCGCCCGCACGAGCCAGTCCAGGGGCACCGGCAACGATCCCGCTCGAAAGATTTCATGTGTCGCCCGCACATGAGCCAGTCCGGGGGGGGGGGGGGGCACTGGCAAACGATCCCGCTCGAAAGACCCCATGTGTCGCCCGCACACGAGCCAGCCCGGGGGCACCGGCAACGACCAACCCCAAAAAGCTGAAAGGCAAAATTGATCTCAGCAGAATTTGAACTCAGAACATAAAGATAGATGAAATACCATTACACATTTTACTTTGTGTACTAACGACTCTGCCAGGTCACTGCCTTAACCCTTTGAGCACTGTCCTCCTGAACCTTATTTTACCATACACCTGGCACTCCACTGGTGCTACGGTATAGAGAAAAATAAGCCATCCACCGTTAAACCGGTGTTACAGGCTCGTTAATCTGTTCAATTTTAAAACTCATAGCATTTTACTGTGATAGAACCTTACAACACTATTTACTGTAAAATTAAACTTGACAGCGCTTATAAAATTTCTTTGTCTTTTCCTTACTGTTAATTTAATTTCTGTTCTTTTTTTCTCCTTTTAAAATGAAGGAAACCGAGGCTGAACATGCCACTCCTGGGTGTCTCCGTACAGCTTTGAATGAAATTGGATTGCTTGAAGTGGCCGACCAAGTATTTCCTGATATTGAAGCAAGCAACTGATGAAACGCATCCATGTCCTCTGTGATAAACACACTCTGCCAAGGATTCAACAGAGTTTCATTTCAAGGGACTGGGACATTATTACCATGTTTTATATTGTCCCGTTTTATTCAACACTTGAATGAAATGAAATGATACTATTATGTTTCATACTTGCCCACTTTGGTCTACACTGGATTGAAATGCGACACTATTACTACTGTATTTTATATTGTCCCATATTATTCAAAACTGGATTAAAACAGGACATTGCTACTATGAGAAAAAGTATCCTATTTTACTCAGCACCGGGGTAAAATGGGACACCTGTTACTACTGTGTTTTATATTGTCCCACTTTATTGAACACTTGATAAAAATGGGGAATTATTATTATGTGAAAAAGTATCCCATTTTATTTGGTACTGGGGTAAAATGAGACACTGTTACTACTATGTCTTATATGGTCCCACTTTATTGAATACTGGATTAAAATGGGACATTGCTGTCATGTGAAAAAGCATCTCATTTTATTCAACACTGTTTCAATCCACTGAGCAAGGGTGCATATTTGCAGTGTTAGCTGTATATCTAGTAGGATTCCATTTAATCCAACATCATTTTGTTCAGCTCAACCTGATCTTATTAAATGAAATTTAAAAGACAGATTTATAGCTTAACAAATCCGGAATAGTATTATCTATAAAAAAGAAACTGAAAAAAAAAATACAAAACAAAACCTGTTGGACTTTTTATACATTTTTCCAGGTTATCTGTCTCTTAAGTTTAATCAAACAAAAAGAAAAAAAAATAAACATTCCCTTGTCTAACAGCTTGTTTTTATTGATGCTATTGTTGTTCTAGCCATTGTTGCTTTATCTATTGAGAACCAGTACAATCCTGTTTGATTTTCATTGTACAAAGCCAGAATTGCTATAGTTTATCAAGAATCATCATTGGTGGCATCATCACCATTATCATCACTTGTGACATCGTTTTCACCATCACCCTCATCATCATTATCAACAACAACAATGAAATAATTTTTGTTGTCATTATTTTAATCATCATGACCACATTCAGCGGATGACAGATCAATCTTCCACTGAATTAGACACTAGTCTGTCTTCTCTCTTTCTCTTTCTTCACTTACGATAAACTGCACTTCTGTATGGAAAGCCAGCAAATCTCCTGTCAGTTGTGTAGTGCAGTCATTACTGAAAACAATGAAGCCTACCTGCTGAAATGTCTGCTTAGAGTAAGGTGAACTTGGTAATTAAGATTAAGTGTCTTTGACTTATACAAAACAGAATGGTGGTGTTAGAATATGAACCACCAATATCTTAGTTTATTATCTTGTGTTCTATCAGTTTAGTCATTTCAGAGCTGATGGATATGAAATGTCATGTAAGAGTTACACTTCTAATTCCCTAGCGTACCTCAAGGTTCAGTTTCGAGGCCAGTGTTATTTAACAATTATTATTACCCAGTTAAGTGTAAGGTGTTTTTTTAAGTCTTTTTTGTTTTTTTAATGTATGACTGTGTAATATTGATCTTGTGACCGTTATAAAAATCTTTAATCCATAACACCATTATGTACTATCCTGTGGACTACAGGTTTGTGTGTTCAAATGAGGCTAACAGTCTTTCCAACACAAACATTAAATACAATCAGTGGTACTGTGGACATTTTATGATTAGACTCCTAGCTTTTTATCTTGATGACAGGAATTGTTGAAGGATTCTCATACCCATCAAAATTAAATGTGGGTTTTCCAGAAGTATAACAATTAGAGTAAGAACAGGTTAGATGAAGTTCATGAAGCTATTATGCCTGCTAGTTTCAAAGAATTTCTTTCTCAGAATGAAAGGCAGATTATATGGTACTTGTGTACAAAATGCAGTGTTGCATGGTAGGGGTGATGTGAGCCTTGAATACAGAGGATTTGTGAATACTAGAAAGAAATGAAGCTAGCATGCTCCACTGGATGTATAATATTTGTGTGCATGAACAGTAGGGTACAAATAAACTGAGAAAGACCTAGATATAAGAGGAATCAGATGTAGTGGGCAAGAGAAAAGACCACACTGATATGAGCATGTGACACATATGGAGGATGGCAGGCATGTAAAGAAGTGCAGGGCACTCAAAGTTGATAGAACTTGAGGAAAAAGAAACCCAGAAAGATATGGGATATATTGTGGGGGTTGATCTCAGAATGTTATATCTCAAAGAAGGAATGACAAAGGATTGAGCTGTCTGGCAATATGCAGTAATAGAGAAGACTAACCCACTTGTACAAGTATGATAAAACAAATGTTAAAAGCATTAAAAACTTGTACTAATGATGAAGGTTGAAAAGCATCTACACATGTTTTTAACTTCATCATTCCTAGTAAGTCTACATCCGCTGCCTCATCATAAACTCTCGCTTCTCTTTCCTCTCTTCTGTACACTGTTCTACATTGCTGGTGTATCTAAAGATGACGGTAGATCTCTTGTTTTCATTGTACAATACTGTTTGTATAGCAAAGTTTATCCTGTCTGACAACCCACATCTCTGATAGTCTTCTTTTCACGGTGACAAAGAATGAAGCTATCTGCAGGTATTCATCTCTTGCCATCATGTTTATCACTTTACAAGGGTGGGCTGAAAAGTTCATAGGCTGACTAAGAAGGAGTTATCATACAGCAATTAAACTTGGCATGCATTACATTCAACCTTTACTGATGCTAACTGCATGTTTTTTTTCCTTATAAACCCACATTGAATATAGAATTGAGGACTTGGAAAAGTGGTACTAGAGACATTTTGTGAAAATGGATAAAATTTGGCACGTGATGTTATCAAATATCTACAGAAAAAAAGGGGTTATCCCCCAAGGACATTCATGCTGACATGGTTGCTACATTAGGGGATGATGCTCCAGCTTTATCAGCAGTGCAAAAGTGGGTAGCTGAAGAGAGGTAGGGAAAGTCTTGAAGATGACCCAAGGTCCTGCCACAGCCACCACCCAAGAAAACATTGACCTTGTTCACCACATGGTGATAGATGACAGACATTTAAATGTTAATCAGATAACTAATGCTGTGAGCATCTTCTGTGAACGAGTTGAGAACATTCTGCATAACAAACTTGGCATGTCGAAGGTTTCCACTCAGTGGATGCCACAACCTTTGACACCTGATCAAAAGCACACCAGGCTGGTCATGTTGCAGGTGAACTTGGCACTTTTTGAAGCAAACCCAGTCGGTTTTCTTGATCTTTTCCTCACCCAAGATGAATGTGGGGATCACCACTTTGAGCCAGAGACCAAACGGCAGTCCATGCAGTGGAAACACCTGTCTTCTCTCTCACCAAAGAAGGCCATGGTGGTATAATCAGCAGGGAAGGTGATGGCCTCCATCTTCTGGGATGCAGAGGGCATTGTGTTCATTGACTATCTTCAGAAAGACCATACTATCAATGGAGAATACTATGCCAAGTTGCCGAGGCAGCTGCGAAAGGCAATCAAGTCAAAATGACCTGAAAAACTGATGAAGTGGGGTCCTGCTTCACCAGAACAATGCTCCTGCACACAAGTCTGTGCTTGCAATAGCTGCTGTGCATGACTGTGTCTTTGAACTGGTTGATCACCCTCCATATTCTCCTGATTTGGCACCATGTGGCTATTTTCTATTCCCCAACATGAAAAAAAAAACTTCTGTGGGAAGCAGTATTGGACCGATGATGAGGTCATATCTGCTGTTGAGGACTTTTCTGAGGGTCAGGATGAGAGCTTCTATACCACAGGAACCCAAGCACTGCAACACCAATGGAAGAAGTGTTTGGACTGCAGGGAAGACTATGTCAAAAAATAAAACTTATTTGGTCAAGTTCGACCATTGCATTGTGGTCAGCCTATGAATTTTTCAGCCCACCTTTGTACATATCTACCATGCAGATTCTAAAGGAATTGTGTTGGATCTAGTGGCAGCTCGTAGATAAAATTAATGGGGTGCTGCTTCAGAAAATTTTTTAAGCCATTGTTTTAATATTCTGTAAAAGGAAACAAACATATAAAAAGAATATTTATGCATAAACTTGGTCAGTTTGTCTTTTAGCCACTTGTTCACTGAACACTGCCGCGAATTTCCCCTTGTTTTTCAAAATTCCCCCTTAAATCACAAAATAAAGGGGGTGGGGAATCTGCCCTACTTTTCAAACTCTGGCAGCAACACTTCAGCTGGAAGCAGGACAATAATCTAATTCTACACTTATCACATTCAAGAATATAAACACGTTTTTAAGCACAACACCTGCGGAGTCAATGCGTGAACCACAGTGTTCTCTCTCCCTAGCATGGTGCTTCCTATCTCATACAAGCATGCGCACAACAGCCAAACACTGCATCACTGGAGCTGTGAAGCGCACAGTTTTGTACAAGGATTTTTGTATTTTTTTCATAAACTAGGGGATGGCTACTGACATTAAGGTTAAGGATTATATAATGTACAAGCATAAAGAAAGAATTAAAGAAAAAAAGGACTCATCATATTGAGTGTTATAAGGCACTGAGCTGGCAGAATCGTTAGCACGCTGGACAGAATGCTTAGTGGTATTTTACCCATCGCTAGGCTCTGAGTTTAGATTTTGCCGAGGTCAACTTTGCCTTTCATCCTTTAAGGGTTGATAAATTAAGTACCGGTTATGTACTGGGATCAGTTTAATCGACTAGCCTCGTCCCCCAAAATTTCAGGCCTTGTGCCTTTAGTAGAACGGATTATACTGGTTGGATCTGTTTGTACTTGATATGCCCAGTCATCATTCAGGCTTGTCATTGTCCACCTCTTTCACTCTATTTCTATCATATTTTTATTCCTTCTATCCACCCATCCTGGATATTCTGTCATCAATTTCCACAACCATCCATCTCAGTGCATTCCTGGATTGAATAATACATCATCATCATACATGCAAGGTTGTTCATTTCCATCCTTCAGTGAGAAACATGTCCAGCTATAAGAAAATATTACCTTGCTTGGAAACAGGTGAGGATTGACAATAGGAAGTGCATCTCACCTTGGAAAATGTGCCTCAACAAATTCCATTTGACCCATACAAGCATAGAAAAAAAATGAACATCAAATAATGATGAGGCGGAAGAGGTAGTCAAATAAGACTGAAAGATGTCAGGAACACTGTCTTAAAGCATCAGCACACTGAGAAGTTACCCAGGAGACCCAAGGGTTTAGGGGTCCAATTTTGATGTATGTTGTGGTTTGTTGTCAATAGATAAATACAATAGAACCCAATGACCTGATTTGCCTGGGGGCCTGTCATTGCCAAGACAGCTCTGTTCAGGAGTTGACACCACACTGTCGTTACAGCTCAGGCTCACTCAACATATTTAATTCATTGACATTTTGAGGTTTTATATTTTGTCTTTTCTGATTAGAATTTTGTAATTCAGAAAGACAAGAAAAACGCTTTAGTGATGAGATCATTGTGCTCGTCATTAAAGGTATGAATAGAATTAAAATAAGTTTACTAAATCATGCATGTTAGGCTTACTACATCATGTTGTGTTATCCTAGTTAATATTTAGACAATTGAAAACAAACTGAAATAAATACGCAATGAGAAAAGCTATACTAATCAATGATTGATCTCAGAACAGAAAGCAACGGGACTACATTGCGTACATTATTCAGAACGTCGGTCTACAGACTCTGCCAATTTGCATGACCATTAAAAAAGAAATGAGTGTTGTAGTTTGGTCTCCTGTTCCAGGAGAACTATAACCACAGACATTCCAACCGTGACTATCCGTTTTTTTTTTAGATGTACTGTATTATTATTCAGTGCCTTCTTTCCTTATTTAAAACATCACAAGGTCATCAGAGAAAGATCTTTTGATATTTCTTGCGGTAAGAACGACCGAATAATAGACTAGCGCGTCGGAAAAAGAAATTAATAGAATTACGTAAATTCTATTAAAAAAATACGTTTACTGTACTTACCTCCCTTGGTTATCACGTGACTAACTATCCCTTCACCTTAACACTAACACACAAAATGGCGCTCAACGCTCGCTTTCATTTGTTGATCTTCTCTGTGTTTTTTGTGGCCTTAACCCAAGCAAATTTTGGCCAATTCTTCGAGGACGTTTCGTCTTGTTTGAACGTTTGCAGTAAAAATTTCTCTTCCAACGAAAAGGTAACGCTGTTTTGTTGTTGATGTATTTTATTGTCTTCTTTGTCCTTATTTTCTGTCTGTTATTGCTTACAAAACAGTTGCTATATGCTACGTACACAATCTATCAATTACACACACACAATACAAACCTCTGTTATACATAGTTTTATTTGCTCTGATGCACATACAACCGGAATGTTATTATAAAAGTATGTATGTCATTAAAGTGTACGTGCAGTTAGTCATACAAAGTATGTTGTACACACTCGTAATTATTTCTTCGAATGTATACACGACTGGTTCGCTATAGAAGCATATCTGGACATCCACTATGCTATGGTGATATACAATGATATACTGTATGAACAAGAAAGCCTCTATGCAGACGCTCGACCTGCTAAAAATAGCAACCAAATCGCCCTGAAATTATATGCTACCGTCTTATAAATGGAAGTATACATTAAATATTGCAGTGTTAGGTACGCTGTCTGGGTACTACTAAAGCAGCGCGTCCGCGCTAGCTAGTCTTGAGTGGTCGACCCTAACCCTAACCCGCGTGTGCAAATGAATACGTGTTTAGGGTTAGGGTTAGGATCGACCACTCACGACTAGCTAGCCCGGACGCGCGACTGCGCGTTCGGGACCGTGCTGCTTTAGTAGTACCCGCTGTCTGAAGAAAAACAATATAGAGAAAAGATGTGGAATGGTCATTACTGGATTGTCTTTGATTAAAAGTCTATTCAATAATTATGCTCTTGAGGTTATTTATGGTTTTTATATGCTATTTAAAATTATGATACTTGTCTTATAAGTCTACATAGCTGTATGTTACACAAAAAGCATGTCTTGCGCACAATTTACACGAATGCAAACTATTACGCACACACATGCATGTATACAACAATAACCTACACAAAACTGTCGACCAGATTAGTTCTCAAATGACACCTTGCTGTGTTAACAAAAAGAAACAAAAGAAATAGCACAAACCAATACATTGGTTAATGTAGTTATATATATATATACGTGTTCATATAATGATATCTTCACAATGTATTGGTAAGATAAAACATGTAATCGTTACCAAAATAGCAAAAATTCGTCCACAAAGGTCTATATTAAACTCCTTATGGATCGATCTCCTTGGTTATATATAAAAATTTTGAAGAAATGTTGACATAGGTAATAAACTTTAATATAAATGGATATTAGCGTCAAAACTCTTATATATATATATATGTGTGTGTGTATGTATATATATATGTTATGTCTGAATAAAAGACGGAATAGCCACGACTTCGACGCTGTTAATCATAGGTTTGCTGGATCACAGATTGCCTATGGCTAAACAACAACAATATTCTCTTCCCTAGATACAACTTTGGAGGAGAAAAATAGTATGTTAGAATTGATATTAATGCTTTTCGTCGACGGTATTAAGTGCGTGTGTGCATGTCTAGTACACACACACACATGTATATATATATATATATATATATATATATATATATATATCACGCACAGTAGAATGTGGCATTAAAGCTAATTGTTGAGTGGGGTGGAGGAGATTCAATCAATTACAAGCCTTCTCTTAGTTTTGTGGTATAGATATACAATAAAGCAATATTTCTGACTCTGTATTAGAAATACGATGTGACGACGTTCTCAGTTGGAGATTCTTTTCACCCCTCTCTGTATATGCTATTGTCTATATTTCTCTGAGTTTACTCATTCCTTTACACAAGACACCATAACACAAAGAAATGACTAAACCTGTGTGTGTGTGTATATTAGAGATAGAAAGAAAGCTTTGTTGGTTTGATTTTTGCTTTTGTTAAAAAAAAAAATATCTCGAAAATAAACATTTTGTACTTCATATTTTTTTTTTTTTTTGGCATTTACGTTTCGTGCATTTGGGAAGGCATGAGCATCACGACTACTCAGATTTTTCAATGGCACTATCAGACTACAACATCTACGAGTGATCATTAATGTTCCCGTTTAACCGTAGGTCAACCCTGTCGATTAAATCTATAATCAAAGGCGTTACAGCTGTGACCATCCCGTCTTTTTCTTTGAACATAGTGCATCAAAGACCTCATTATTCAATGCATTATTTTTTTCTTAAAAAGATTCGACTTGTTTTTAGCAAGTCGAATGACCAGTTAAAATATGACAGTTGTATTGTTGTTTAGCCCTAGGTCTTTTCTGATTGAGCATATAACTCTGATTAACGGCATTCCATTCGTGAACATTCTTTTTTTTTTTTTTTGTATCATGGATACATTATCTAAGTAGCCGTCGTTTTTAAGCCGATATGGTGTGATTCGTCGGAGATTTGACTGCTATTTCTAGCATGCGAGCGATAGTGCAGTGGCCTCTTCGCTGACTCCATCGTCTGTTGCAGTTGTCTAAGTGTAGGTAGTCTTAGAAATAGAGACAACACAATTTATAGGTCACTGGCAATTCAAGCCAGAATATAAACTGTCTAGGAAATAACATAATGTCGTCCGTCGTCCTGCATTGACGATGGATATTAAAAGAAGAGTTCATTGTTCGGGTATTTACTGCCTTGTTCATTTAGCGAACTTCTTTAAAAATATGCTCACTTACATAAAAGCGTTGTAATCCTAGGTAGATTTGGAGTTCATAGTCTTCATAAAATATTCCTTAATTTTTAAATTGTAAACTTTGGATTGTCCACTTCATTTGTTCTTGTAAAATATAGATGTAGCTATTTTGTAAATAATTCGGACGAGTCGTTGCTATTTTGAGCTTACCATGTTTTTGCACATCAGAAACTGCATTATCCAGATGCATATGACTAACGCATGATTTAGCAGCTATTTCTAGCTGTTCGAGTATCTGTGCAGACCTTGCTAATTTTGTGCCAATTATGTCTGTTTGTTCAACCCTGGGTTAGTTCTGGTTAGAGATGTCCGAGTTGCCATCATTGTCATATTTATTTGTCAAACTTTGGTTCTATGGTTATGTTATTTTTAATATGTGCAGTGATTATGCCCACAATTTAGCTAAGTAAATTGATGCTATGATCAGTAGAGAATAGAGCAGGTCATCTGACATCAGGAACAAGTTCAAATCTACAGACGTCATTTATAGTTGTGTTGTTGGTCATCAACAATATCCATATAGCTCGTTCTCCAAATAGAAACGGCATGTTTTATTCACATCCATCGTTTCACTGCACGTGCATATATATTAATAGAGAATAGAATAAGCAATTATTTCAGATATTTTATTTTATTATAGGTGCAGGTATGGCTGTGAGGTTAAGAAGTTTGTTTTGTAATCATGTAATTTAGGGCTGGTTCCAACTGCATGGCACTACGGTGGTGGTGGTGGTGGGAGGGGGGTATCTTTTATGGCCTTAGACTGACCAATGCCTTGTGAGTGGAATTGGTAAATGGAAACTGCGAGAAAACTATGGCTTTGTAGTTAAGAAGTTTGCTCCCCAAGCACATGGCTACAGGTTCAGTCCCACTCTGTGACACCTTTAGCAAGTGTCCTCTACTATAGTTCTGGGTCGCCCAAAGCTTTGTGGGTAGATGGAAACTGAATGAAGTCTATCATATATGTATGTCATCGTCAGCATCATTTAATGTCTGTTCCATGCTGGCATGGGTTTGATAGGATCTGATGGTTCCTAGAACCACATCCAATGGCCCTAACACCAACCACTTTACAGTGTGTACTGAATGCTTTTTTTTCTGTGCCATCACGAAGGTCACCATGCACCTTCTAAGACTGCAAAATCAGTGGTGGTGGGGCATTTATGCAAGCAGATGGCGGGTTAAAGTACAGAAGAAAGGGAGGAAGGAGAGTATGTATGTTAATGTGCCCTTGTCTTAGCATCATGTGATTGTAAAATGAGTGTCACTGTCATACAAGCAGTGTCATTCATGTAAAAACATGTCTGGCCATGGGGAAATATTACCTAGCTTGGAAACGGATGAGAGTTGGCCATAGGAAATATTCCTCAACTCCATCTGACCCAAGCAAGAATGGAAAAGTGGAAGGTAAAACAATGATGATAAAACCTTGCTCTTACCTCATACTTCTGTTCCTTATGCCATTGCTGTCTTCTAATTCCATCTGAAGTAGACACCTTTGCTTATTGACTACTCTCTACATTTGCCTCCTTGCACTCCTCATTCATTCCTGGCCTCACTACTGACATCACCTTCTCTTCTATTTCTTCTCTTTGGTCTACATATCTTTGGTTACTGAATACTTTCTACATTTCCCTTGAGCAAGGCACACCTTTCTTGTGCTGGTGCCACAATGAAAAGCTGGCAAATTGTGCTCCCTCTTTCCAGAGTGACTGGTGAGCAAGGCAACCTCTCTAGTGTCGGTACTACAAAAATGCACCCAGCACATATAGTAAAATGTTTGGTAAATTATCAGAGAAAGCATAGGGTTATGAGGTCCCTTTAGTCTTGTCTCACTGAAAGTTCAACTTCTCCAATGTACTTGTATCCTCAGTTAAGTGGTTGGCAATAGGATAGGGCATCCAGTTATAGAAAACAAGCCAAAAGACACGTGCAAGCACCAGTCTCTGGGAGCAGTACCTTTCAATAAGAAATGACTCCAACAATGGCAACCTGTTTAACCCATGCCAGCATGAAAACAAATGTAAACTGATGGTGATTATATAGGTGTGTTTGCATCATGCATTTGTGTTGACATTTGCATGGTGTCCATATAAACAGTGTATTTATTTATAAGCTGCCATGAAAATCTCTGTCTGTTGAGCTGTCATTCAAAAGGCTAGGAGAAATATTACCTTACTTAGGAACAGGTGTAGGTTGACAACAGTGAGAACTTCTGCCTCAATAAGTTTGACATATGCCTGCATGGAAAATTGGAAGTTAGAATAATGATGAATAAAATCACTCCAACTTCAAAAAAATAAATTGTCTTTGTCATTATATATTTGTGGCTTCTGAATTTCCTTTAAAATTCTGTAGCTCCTGAGTGGCAGGTATTGGAGAATAAATGTTAGAAGCACTTGGAGCAAATGATGTTGACTTGTTAGAAACATTACTGCAGACGATTTATATGATCAAGTGGTGAGTTAATGGGAGATTAATTTGCTTCAACTTCATAATTTTCAATCTTAAATTAAAGATTATTAGCTGTTTCATGAAACTTACTACTTTTGATTACATCCAGACTAAGATTATGCGCGGGGAAAAACGTTTAGAAATTATTTATTCAATTGACAGAGTTTTTGATCTTCACATTTAACACTGGCTGTGTTTTTACCATGCATTTTCAGGAAATTTCATTGTGTTGATCTAGCTGTAAACCATTTGTCCAACCTCTATAAAATCAAAAGTGGTTATTGTTACTCTTGTATGCCAAATAATTTCTCAGCTGGAGGTAACTTGCATACACCATATGCATTACTTTGATTGAATACACCTTTAACAAATGCTCCTCAACCTTTCCGACTGATGGTCTGTAACTTTTAGATGCAGACTTGATTATTCACAGAGTCCTAGTGCTGCATCATTAGATTTTTGACTATTGGTAGGACTTTGAATTTTCTTGCAGTTTAATCAGTCTTTTAACTGACTGAATTTTTGTCAATTGTCTGATACTACTATCTTTGGAACTTTGTGTACTGAATTATAAAATGGCGTTAATCCAAGTTGTGACTGAATCACCTATAATCAACATGTACCTAGTGTTTTGTCTGTATTCCTAATTTATATACAATCTTTCTCAAAGCTGTGATTCAGTCCACTTACCAGTATAAAGGGTGTCTTTTGATCTGATTTGAGCATACATCACAAGATCTGTCAAATTCTTCAGTACCTCTATCAAGATTAGGCCACCAACAGCTTTTGTCAAACTGTCCAACACATACCAGCATGGAAAACAGACGTTAAATAATGATTCTTTAGCCTAAAGTTGTACTTTAAAAAATTCAAGGTACTCCATTTAAGAAGCACTAGTCTAGGCCAATCTTTTTCAGCAATTTTTAAGCAGTGTTAAAATGATCTTTCCTGATTGAACATGAGTAAAAAATAATTTCATTGCTTATTCCAGACTGTAATGCATTTGTAAAGAATGCTTTTCCAAATAAATCTGACTTATACTTTGGTCTAAGAGTATCAGCATAACTGGTTTTACCTAGAATGTGAATAATTTTGAAATCGTATTGTGCTAATATCCAATTCCACTGGGGAAGCTTCTGAGAATCTCGCCTGTAAACATTAAGATATTTTACAAAAAATAAATTGCAATGACTGATAAGTTTCTGACATGAAAAATTTGGTCTGATAGAAATGTCAATCTTTCAACACACCGTTGTATATAGCATAGACTCCATGTTCAATATGACCCTAAATTCCTGAATACTAAATATATGACTAATATATGCTATGGGCTTTCCATTTTGAAACATTTTCCCTGTTACTGCAAATTCAGAAGCATCAACAGTGAGTTTGTTTCACACTTGATAGAGAATGTTGCCGAAATACGGTATTGTATGTTTTGCTTCTAAAAGGTCTATTCTTGATATAATCTTTAAGTAAAGACATTTATTTTTTGTGCAAGAGGCTCGAATATGTCTACAAAATTCAGGATAAATCAACAATAATAGCTTATCAACCCCAAATATTTCTGAATTTCTTCGTGCTATTTAGAAACACCAGTCTGTTGAATCTTGTCTTATTAGAGTAAATGGTGATTTGAGCCCATTCTTTGAATTATTTCTAGAAAATTTATGGAAGATGCATAATTACTTCATTTATCTGGATTAATTGATATGTTGGGTTTTTTTCAATCTAAGAATTAACAGCAATTTTTTTTTATTCTTCAATTTATTTTTGGTTGCTGCAAAAATGATTGTATTCTGATAGATAATTATATCATTAGTTAGACTCTGTACAATATTGGTAAATGATACAGCTATTTTTAAAAGCCACCTGCAATTGATTGATTAAGTCAAGATTTTCTTGTATTTATCACTGAATAGTCTTCATACAAACCAGTCTGCCAGTATGTAGTCTTTAATCCTTTAGCATTCAGATTACTCTGTCAAATATAATGCTTATTTATTCACATTGTTTAGAATTAATCATGTATAATCTCATAGCTTCAAGATGTTGATAATGTGATTGCTTATTTTTAGAATGACATTGTAAGGTAGGTGTGATAGGCTGGATCTAGCTAGTTGGAACATAAAACTGGTAGAATATTTGGGCCTGATATGACCACTTTGAATGCCAGAGGGTTAAATCAGTTAAAGAAAGAAAAGGGATGAGAAAATGTTTGAATTATTTTGTAATCAACATGTCTTTCTTTTGCACCCAAACAGTTGGTGAGACATTATTGACACCTTTGTGTAGATATGGAATAATGATTCCCATTTCTTTGGTTGTGAAGCTCATTTTTCAACCTCAGTGGATGCATTGAACAAATTTTATATCTAACTGTTCCCATCCATCCTGAAATATTAGTGTTATAATATTTTATTGATAGTAAATAGTCAGAAAAAATAATTTCCGAGCCCTTTACAATATCTGAATCAAATAAATCAGTTTTAGCACTATTAACCTCAACAAAACTGAAGTGCTTATTTTTAAAATCCAAGTCCAGCAACTTTGTTACGCTACCAGCTATCTCCAGTTTTGAACCACCATATTAAATTATGTTTGTCTGTAGATTTGATGATTAATGATAATTTTGTTAACAATAAAACTGTCATGATAGAACATGCTACACAAATATCAAATTGCATTTGAACTATTTGTTTAATTTACGAATAATTTATTGCACAATTACTATTCAAAGCTACTTTCTCTTTGTCAGACTGTTTAGTCCTTGTTAACATCAAACTTACTGATAGATTTCGTAGAAAACAGTGATTTTTTTGACTTGGAGAATTTCCTGAAATGGCCCAAATGATCACAAAGCATTAGGATCTAGAAGGATGTGATGATTTAAAATTGCTGCAAACTTTAACTAGGTTTTACTCAGTTACTTGTTTGTAACTGCAAGGCCATTTGCCAAGGAATGTACAAGCATTCCTTAGTGAGAACTTGGCTGCACTACTAACCCAAGAGCTTATGCTTGCTCTGACTACTCCATTACAACTAGGCAACCAAGTCTGAGATGGAAGCTTTAGGCCAAGTTCTTAGGCAATCAAGAATATTATTTTTGTCTGCATAGAATTGATTCTGTCAGTAAAAGCCAATTTATGCACATTGACCCTTAACAGGAAATCACTGTTTTTGCTTTAGGTCTAAAAATTTAAGCCTGTCTTTCTTTTAGGTTTAGTTAATTTTCTTTTTTTTTTTTTTTGCAATGTAGAATATGGGGCATCTTTCAGTTGGATATGACCAGGTTAGGAAAAGCTCAAAGGGCTTCTGTTGTTGCTGGCAACAAAGGCCATATCCTTCAGCGAAGATAGACACATATATTAAAGCTATAATGTTGTTTGTCAATGGAACATGGATTTTGAATGCAGAGGATTTGAGAAGACTGGAAAGAAATGTTCCTGGTATTCACTTCTGCATATGCAATGTTAAGTGTGCAAGAGTGACAAAGTACAAATGCATTGAGAGAAAACTGAGCATAAGAGTAACCAGATATAGTGTATAAAGAAGAAGAAGACTTTGTGGTGTATATGGATGAGGACAGCTGTATAAAGAAGTGCTAATCACTTAATGTGGATGGAGTTTGTAGAAGGAAACCCAAGAAAACATGGGACAAAGTGGTGAAGGCTGAGCTCTGAACCTTCAACCTTGCGGAGACAGCAGCAAGGAGCTGGGATGACTGGTGATGAGTGGTTCTTAAGAAGACCTGCCCACTTCAATGAAGCAGATTCAGGAAGCACAATTTTATATATATAAACACACATACAACTGCCCTGCCCTTGTACCACCCAATTTCCTTTTCAAGATTTTCACCACCCATCTCTCTAACCATCACCATTCTGCTGCTGTGAGCAGAACTGCATACATCAGCTTTTCCTTGATATCCCTCACCCCTCTCACTACCTGAAACCATTTCACTGTTATCTAGCTTTTATTCTTAATACTGTCCTCTTCACCCACATTTTACATTGATCACCCTCCTGAGCCACCAAATTATCTCACCTCCACCAACATATGTTTCTCTTTTCTTCTATTTGCTATTCTGCCCCACACTCTTACAACCTACCCAACTACATCATCCCTCTCTTCCCATGTCTACTGTGTTATTATTATTATTATTATTATTATTATCTGCATTTCACACCCTTTTCTGCACTCTCGGTCATCTCTCCCCTATTTCTCCAAGCTCATGTTATTGGTTGCCCCTCAACCCTACCTAATTTTTACAGTTGTCATCTACTCTTTTCTCTTCTCTGCCCCTGCTACATATCATCTCTCAACGCTTGTTCTTCAATATATACACCCTCTCACCCATTTTCTATCTTAAAATCATCTCTCACTCTGTCATACACTCTTGCAACCTCTACTTCTTGTTTTCCTACTCCTACTCACTCTATTCTGTGGCATGAGGGTCCACCCTGACACCTCATCACCACTACTATTATCACTTTCTAGTTCCACCCTGACCACTCGCATCTTCTCTCCTATAATGTAAGCAGCTGCGTACAAGAAACTTGTTCCAGTCTTTCTTTCTCACTTTAATTCCTCCTCCCATAACATAAACCTGCCTCCCTCTCTACTGTATTCCCCCTTCATTCGAAGGGGATCTTAATTTTGCATGCTGCATGAAGACTTCACTAGTGCTAGTACCATGAAAAAGGCATGCAGCACATGCTATAAAGTAGTTGGTGTTAGGAAAAGCATCCAACTGTAGAAAACCATGCCAAAGTAGACATTGTAGCACTATGCAGTCTTCGGACCTGTTGGATTCCATCAAACCATCCAACCCATGCCAGAGAGTTAAGATATATTACTTTTCAGAATAGAATCTGTGTGGTTTGCTGTTCAACCCCAACTCCTAGCATGAATGTTTAGTTGCTTGAGGAGTTTAGAACTCTTGATTAAGGTTTCCAAGCGATTGTTAGATTGGTTAATTTTTTGTTATTAAAATGGTTGTTTATAGGTCAACTCTGATGATCAAAGGTATTTCAGCCATGATCATATTGTCCTTTTAAGGTTATTTTGTAGAACTACTGGCTGGGCAGAATTATTAGCACACCAGAAAAAAAAAACGCTCAGCAGTATTTCTTCCCACTTTATTCTGCCACAGTCGACTGTGTTTTCCATGGTTTTTGGTTTTGATAAAATAAGCAGCCATTGAACACTGAGGTCAATGTAATCAATTACTCCTCTCCCCCACCACAGAATATTTCAGGCCCTGTGCATATAATAGAAAGAATGATTTTAAACAATAAGGCAGGTATAAATTGAGGATAATTTGGCTGCTATTTCTAACAACCTGAGTGTCTACTAACAGGCTCCCTCTGACTTCTGCAAAGATGATTAGTGATGGTGGTGGTACAGTTTATATAATGATCCCACATTTGGTCCACTTATGATTTTCTCACTCCAAGATTGGCACTCACTTCCTTTCACCCACTTTAGATGGTGGATTTGGCTGTGTAGCCTTTTATTTGAATTGATAAGTGGCAGATGGTATTTCAGGGAAGACTTTCAATATGATGACTCTATACCACAAATATAGATATACTCTACTCTGCTGACTGTCAAATCCTTACACATTCTCTAATTTTTGTCTATAAGAAAGCTCTGTTCTTAATCATATTTGTTGACAGAAAGGAATAAAATAGCGTTTTGGAGATGTACTTGCATAGCAAGTGACCTGATCTGAGATTGTTTGCTGAAACAAAAACAATTGCAGCATGGAAGGTGTTTATAAGCCATTTAAAAACATAAAAACCGTTAGATTCACTCCAACATTTAAATTTAATTTGTCAAATATTTTCATTGCTTTGAGACTGTGACCTGTTCACTGACAAAATTCCGTGGTTAAAAAAATACAAATAACGTGGCATCTGTTTTGTGAATAAATTAGTCCCTTTCATGTTGTGCATAACAAACCCTAACTTTAGTGTTAATTAGTATTTATTCTGTCTTAGTTCCACCTCTGTAAATATACTGAAAACATGCAATGTTATGTGTTTGAAAGAAAGAGTGAGGTTTTTTTGTTTTTTTCTTTATGGTTAACCCTTTAGCATTTAACCCAGCAATTTCCTGTCAAGATATTCCACCTGTTTTATGTTCATATTGGCCAGATCTGGCCTCTCACACCTGCCCTATGATATCATTTCTAAAAATAACCAATCACATCGTCAGAATATCAAAGCTGTGAGAGCGCATGATTAATTCAAAACAAAATGAATAAACAAACATTATATTCGAAAGAAAAATCTGAATGCTAATGGGTTAAAAACTCTATAAGTTATTAGTTCTCTGAGATGTAGTTGATATACTCAGAATATTACGAGACCTTTGGAAATGTGCTGACTACTGACCGAGACCTTTGGAAATGTGCTGTGCGTGAGAAGACCCGGCAAGCCAAGTAAGATCGTTGCCAGTGCCCCTGGACTGGCTCTTGTGCGGGTGGCACATGAGATGCACCATTTTGAGCGTGACCGTTGCCAGTACTGCCTGACTGGCTCCCGTAGGATTTTCGAGTGAGATCGTTGCCAGTGCCCCTGGACTGGCTTGTGCGGGTGGCACGTAAAAGACACCATTTCGAGCGTGGCCGTTTTCGTGCAGGTGACACGTAAAAGCACCCACTACACTCTCTGAGTGGTTGGCGTTAGGAAGGGCATCCAGCTGTAGAAACTCTGCCAAATTAGATTGGAGCCTGGTGTTTCCATCCGGTTTCACCAGTCCTCAGTCAAATCGTCCAACCCATGCTAGCATGGAAAGCGGACGTTAAACAACGATGATGATGATGATGATTACTGCTACTTATCAAATTCACTGAGAAGAGGGACATTGACTTCATAAAAAATAACTATTTTTATTCTGTTTATAGGTGGGTAGCTGTAATTAATTCAATCTCAGTAATTATCGGTAGTTCATGACACTCTTACCAAAAGGAATATTCAGTTCGAAAATGTTACAAACATGAAATGTTAGATTTGTAGATTTACATGGAAATGGAAAGTTGTGGAAGGTTTGAAGACTTCTTCATTGGATCTGTGGAGAATGCCTCTCAGACCTAAATTATTCCTTTAGTGGATGTTGGTGATAGTGTATGTATATATGTGTGTGTATTTTTACATTTTGCACATAACCCTCCAATACTAAAATGATCAATTATAGCTTTGGTAGTCATGTTTAGTGTATGGATACAGCTGTGAGAGTTTTTTTACTATTGTTTGATAGTTGGAGACTGTAGAAAGAAGTTAGTCATTCACCATCATCATTTAACGTGGTTTCCATGCTGGCATGTGTTGGACAGTTTGACAAGCACTGGCAAGCCAGAGAGCTACATCAGGTTCCATAGTCTGTTTTGGTTTGGTTTCTACAGCTGGGTGCTTTTTACATGGTACCAGCACATGTGCTTTTTATGTGGTACCGGCACAGATGCTTTTTACATGACACCAGTACCAGTAGAGTCACTAAGTAACTTGCAAGACAAAGACCTCTTAGTTGAGAGAGGGAGTGAAACCAAGAGAAGTGGCTATGTGCTAGGCAAGAGGTTAGAGTATGATAGTGGGATAGAGATAGTTGTTTTACTGGAGAGGAAATAGGCCTGCATAAGTATTAAAAATATCTTATGAAATTATTATATATTAAAAATATCTTATGAAATTATTATATACTAAAAATATCTT
This sequence comes from Octopus bimaculoides, assembly GCF_046866305.1. NCBI lineage: Eukaryota > Metazoa > Mollusca > Cephalopoda > Octopoda > Octopodidae > Octopus > Octopus bimaculoides. Next base: position 76,674,102 of record NC_142934.1, on the reverse strand, counting down.
ATGAAATTATTATATATTAAAAATATATTATTAATATAATATATTTTTAATATATCAAAAATATATTATGAAATACTTATAAGTATTACAAATATATTATGGAAAATATATTATTAATATAATATATTAAAAATATATCATGAACACAAAGGGGACAAGTTTTAACAAATATTGTATTTAACTTTCTTCCATTTTTGTGGGGTGGGGGTCCAAGGTAGAAGAGTGACAAGTGTAACACAATATAACTTTCAAAGATGTTCTCTCCTAAGACTACACTTTCAATATAACCTATGTGAACTTTTTACACCATCTAAAGAATCATTTCTTTCAGAAAAAACATAATTTCACAAGTAATTATGTATTTTGTGGTTCTCACTTAACTTGCATTCATTTTACAAGTTTGCAAAATAACTGATTTTTCTGCAGGTATTGTTAGTGTTGTATAAATGTTTTGATGTGTATGTATGTACAGCGATCACGTTGAATATCTAGGTTATATATGTTTTAAGATAACAAATCATCAGCCACGTCTAGACTATCACAATTGACACACAAAGACTGTTTTATCTGGTTTATTTTAAACATTACATTTGGTGATCAGTGTGCCATGGGCTGAAGGTTTCCAATGATAAAACTGCTTACTTATTTCTTGATAGCATGAGTAAACAAAGGAACACCTATGTGACGTGAGCTAAAATTCACTCAGAGCATTTTTATTTAAAAGCAGCTGTTCTTTTCTTAGTTTTCTTGTTGATATATACATGGATGATATACACTCAGCAAAACACATTCAGCAAAGCAGTCGTTATTAGTGTTGCAATTTAATATATCTATTATCATTGGCTGATAAAAATTGGATCACAAGTTGTGTGGCTAAATACAACAGCTATTCCAGTGCTTGCCAAAAGACAAACTTTGTCATTGGCTTTCACAAATACGCAGTGGGACACTTCTAACATCACTGCTTCCATTCTCTTTAACTCTTTTGTTATAATATTTCTTTTGAAATATTCTGTTTTAATTAGATTGAAAATAAGTATTCAGAAAAAATTCAATAATATTATCAGCTTTGTCAATATAGTGTTTAGTACATATTTTAAGCAGTGGTTTTAATTTGACTATGAACACTTAAAAAAACTGGCATATTTTATTATAGTGTTGTGGGTGTTGTTGGATAGGTTGGTTTCAAAATGGTTAATGAGAAAGAGTGGAAAGCTTCACATTCATCATCATCATCGTTTAACATCTACCTTCCATGCTGGCATGTGGCGTACATTATTTAAAATATTTTATTAGTTTTACATGTTCTCAGAGCTGAACTATTGTACTTTGTTAGGTGAGGTGCCAATGTTGTAATGACATAGTTTCAGTAAATATAAGAAATAGTTTTGAATTTAACAATGGTAGATTTATTTGGTATTTATCCTAGCTACTATTGTGTTTATTTTGATGATTATCTCATGGATAACCTTGTTAAATAGGAACCTAAACTTTGAAGGTTGATGAATCATTCTAGTGAAGTTACTAAATAGAAGTGTATATTCATTGTCTGTTAACACATTTTCATTATTTTCAGTTTAAAATACTTACTGGTTAGTTTTGATTGACCAGACCATCATCATCATTGTTTAACATCCGTTTTCCATGCTGGCATGGGTTGGACAGTTTGACTGAGGACTGGCAAGCCAGTGAGCTGCACCAGGCTTGGTACTATCATTAAAGAAAGAACAAAATGACAAATGCAATGTTCACTCCATGTATGTAAATAAAAAGTAAAAGATTTGTCAAAAACTGCAAAATTTAATGTAAATACTAGAAATTTGTAAATGCTATTGTAAATTCTAAAATGTTATAAATACAAGAAAATTGTAAATATGTCAGTATTACTGTTTTTATAGTAACCTTTAGCAACCAAAGTCACATAGATAAGGAACATTTGAGTTTGATTTGAGTTTGCTAGTTAGAGAGATTGTACTCATTTGTGTTTAGGATCTTGAGAGATTTACAGGTTGTTTACATAATGATGTGTCACTGGCCAAGTGAATGTTGTCATGTGTATCTGTTTACATTACACTGCAGGTCTTAGGAACATATCATTAGTCTAAGAACATCACTGTCATAAAATTACTGTCTCTAAATTCATAAATTATCAAACTTTGATTAGCTCTCTGTGACCATCTTGGTTATGCTGTAAGTTGCAATTTTTAGTATATGGTTTAGTATGATGACACTGTTCACTGTTTGTGATGACCTACCAAATTAAATGTACTTGGGTGTGTCCATTCAGAGAAGGTTTGCTATGGTTACCTGAGTTATGTTGGTTGTAACAAGTAAATATGACTTGACACTTTAACATTTAAACTAGCCAGGTCTGATCCCACACACTTACCCTACAATGCCATTCAAAAAATAAACTACCACATCATGAAAACCCAAAAGCTATGAGATAATACATGATTGATTCAAAACAATGTGTAAAGATAAGTATTACTTTTAACAGAATAATCTGAATGCTAAAGGGTTATGGGGTTAGTGTAGCTAGCTTTGGTACCATGGTGTATGTGAATGGAAGATGAATCTCTCTCTAGATATAACAACAGTTCTTTTATGAACTGGTATAAATTTGGGCAAAGTTTTTTGAGTGGTAATGAAAATAAGCAATTGATTGAAATTGGACAGAAATGAGTTCTTGAAAGTGAAATCTACATGACACTCCTATTGGAATTCAACTACGCTGTTTCTTAGTCACTCAAGCAGTTGTTTGTACAGTGTCTTCTGTTTCAATTAACCATACTTATACGTATGTCATTAAAAGTATCTAGATAGACAGTTAACTAGCCCTTGGAGTCCCTCTAGGCACAAACTGTATAGAATTGAGAGAAGAATGTTGTATTGAGACCTAAATCTAAGGCCTCTGCCAGGGGTGTAGCCAGCCCACTTATGCATACCTTCCTTCATTGGACACTAAACTCTGCTTGCAAAGACCTGTTGAGGCAAGTGAAATCGAAATTGAACTAAATTTGACGACTGGCACCCATGCCAACGTCGTCTCCTTCATTGGACATGAAACTCGGCTTGCGAAGACCTGTTGGGGCAAGCGAAAGCGAAATTGTGATAGCACCTGTTCCCAGTGCCGCTCGACTGGCTCCTGTGCAGGTGGCACATAAAACGCACCATTTTGAGTGTGGCCATTGCCAGTACCACCTGACTGGCCTTCGTGCGGGTGACACGTAAAAGCACCCACTACACTCTCGGAGTGGTTGGCGTTAGGAAGGGCATCCAGCTGTAGAAACTCTGCCAAATCAGATTGGAGCCTGGTGTAGCCATCTGGTTTCACCAGTCCTCAGTCAAATCGTCCAACCCATGCTAACATGGAAAGCGGACGTTAAACGATGATGATGATGATGATATTTAATGTAACAGTGATTATAAATTCACAATGTTTTCCAACAGTATGCTATCAGAGAGAAAGTCTACTTTTATTTTATACAAAAAAAAAAAAAAAAGAAACACTACTTGCTGTCTCTTGGCAGGAAGTGTGAGTTGTTCTTTGCATCTTCAACATCTGACCTCTGCCACTTGACATCCATTGTTTTCCATCTGGACCATTCACTTGACGATGACATTCTGCCAGTTTGATTGTCTCCCAGATATTTGGATCAATGAATCTGCAGAAGAGAGTGGGCTTCAGCTGGTCTCAGAAACGGAATTTGAGAGTTCTGCATGGTCTAAGGCCAACTCTACAAAGAGGAGTTGATGGGGGAGGCATGTTTGAAGCATACATATGATGTGTCTCAATCAGCATAGGCAGTGTCGTTCCATGATAGCTTCAATGCTGGGTACTCTCCAGCCCAGAGCAGATCGTTTTCATTGGTTATATAGTCTTTCAATGAATGCATGAAGTTTGTGCTATTGGAAATGTTCAATTTTTTTCAAGTCACATTAATACAACACCCCTGTCTCACAGCTCTAGAGGAGTGTGGAGATTATGACTGGTTGGAATACCATGAATTTCATTTGGATGATGGAGTCATGGTTTTGGAAGACTTGCTTTGAGTTTTCCAAAAAAAGTTTAGGTTGTACTGATCTTATTCTCGATTTCTTTCTAAGTGGTGCAGTTGCTGGACAGGTAGCTTCCAAGGTATGGAAAGGCTTCCATGGTTTCCAAGACAATACCACTTACCCTTAAGTCACTGGTGTCAGAGTACGATTGAATGGGGGCTCCCTGTGCAAGGATCATCTTCTTTACATTTGTGGTCAGACCAAAGCAAGATATAGCCCCCAATTGTTTTGCCCCAAAATTCCTATGTCCTTGGAATCTACATAGTCCGAGGCATATTTGTAGAGAATTTCATTTAAAAATATCCATTTTCTTGAAAGTTAAAACAAATTGAAGTGGACTCCGGTGAATTTTCTGGACTTCGCCACCCCAACCCCTCCTAAAACACTTTCCCCCAAAAAATTTTGTATATTTGAAATCTACATAATATAGCACATATTCATAGACAATTTCATTAAAAATATTCATTTTCTGAAAGTTATGATTATCCAAAGTCTAGGGCACTGAAATCTGTAGTTTTGCCTTTGAATCAAACATGAAGAGATTTCAGTTCAAGCAAATTTTTTCAACTATTTCTTCAAAAAGATTTCAGTATAAACTTTCAGAAAATATGCTCAAAAAGAAATGGAAAATATTCCGTGAATCTTCTCAGCTGCAAAAGCCTTTGTATCAATGATGGAAGTTTTTTCTTACCTTTTTGCTGAATTCACAAACTGACTGGTGGAAATAAAATGACTTGTTAATTTTCATCTCTGTTCATATATATATATAATGGAGGAGGATAGCTGCGTGAAAAAGTGCCACACCCTAACAGTTGAGGGAACCCGTGGAAGAGGTAGGCCCAGGAAGACCTGGGCTGAGGTGGTGAGGCAAGACCTTCGTACATTGGGCCTCACCGAGGCGATGACTACGGACCGAGACCTTTGGAAATGGGCTGTGCGTGAGAAGACCCGGCAAGCCAAGTAAGATCGTTGCCAGTGCCCCTGGACTGGTTCTTGTGCGGGTGGCACATGAGATGCACCATTTTGAGCGTGGCCGTTGCCAGTACCGCCTGACTGGCTCCTGTAGGATTTTCGAGCGAGATCGTTGCCAGTGCCCCTGGACTGGCTTGTGCGGGTGGCACATAAAAGACACCATTTCGAGCGTGGCCGTTTTCGTGCGGGTGACACGTAAAAGCACCCACTACACTCTCTGAGTGGTTGGCGTTAGGAAGGGCATCCAGCTGTAGAAACTCTGCCAAATCAGACTGGAGCCTGGTGTTGCCATCCGGTTTCACCAGTCCTCAGTCAAATCGTCCAACCCATGCTAGCATGGAAAGCGGACGTTAAACGATGATGATGATATATATATTCTAGATTCATTCTAGTAATCGCGAAATCGGTCGATACACAGTTAAGGTTATTTAAAAGAAAGTTGGTAGCTTTCTGGTGGTTGTTTTTCCTCGCATTAGGTACTAAATGTGGTTATTTTGAGAAGTCCACTGTGTGGCGTTGTTATTTTTCTGTAATAATGCCCTTTATATATATATACGTGTGTATGTGTGCATTACCAGTACCATAAATTTCTCTCTATCTATCTCCCTCTCTCTTTCTGCCTCTTTCTCTTCCTTCACTGACGCTACCCTTTACTTCTACTCCATTTCAACCCATTCAATTCTTTCATCTCTCAACCACAATGCCATTTATTACCTAGATTTTTTTGTTGCCAGTCAATACTCTTAGACACACTCGCATACATAAGTCTGTCTCCATTTATTTCTCCATAGGGAATTAAGATGGCATTGCTTTCAGTACTGACCAGTTCTATACTACATACACGCATGCACACACACACACACACACACACACACATTTGCAATTACCTACATGTTTTCACATGCCACTAAATCGAAGGAAATAATCTTTAGTAACATCAGATCTTATGAAGAAGATGAAAACAACCTGTTGTCTCTAAAGTGTCCAAACTTTGATAAAATTGTCCATAGAAAGGATGCAAAGTATTTTATTTTTAATAACCCATTCTCAAATAGCCCCCTTTCTCTATTGGTATACTAAACATCATCATCATCATCATCATCGTTGTTTAATGTCCGCTTTCCATGCTAGTATGGGTTGGACTAACTAGCATGGGTACAAAAGGTATAAAAATTCAGCATAACTCTACGCATGCCTCACCAAAATATTACCATACCCCACCGGTGGAGCATGTGCCCCACATTGGGAATCGTGGTTCTAGACCTCTAATTTATGTTCAAATTCAGAGTTCATCATCATAACCTGATAGATTCTCTTCAACCACTCTCATTAAAAAAAAAAAAAAAATACCATTGTTGTTTTGATCATGCACTCTATTGCTCATGGAGTAGACTTATTCCTGATATGATGCAGTCATGTCAGAGATCCTCCTGGGACAGTGTAAATAACAAGGGAGATGGCTAAAATCATGGATTAGTACAATTGAGTCTTGAATTGATGTCTGGTTTTTACATATATGAAGTTCATTATAGGAAACTTACTGGTTGACAATCTCCGTGTCATGTCTGTGATGGCTATGCATGCCTGCCCTCTGTTCACGATAACCATGGATTCACTGATTGGAACCATATCAGTATGTCATGTCTGTATGCTGATACAAGTTAACATAAGTTGGAATGCTTGCATATACTATTTTTTGGTTCACACAAAGAAACAATACTAATGGCCAAACAGTGTACTATATTTGTCATTATGCCAGTCTTGCTTGTGCTGCTAGTCTCTCTCTACAACAAACTGCAAGAAACATAAAACTGGGTATTTTACATCATCAGACCAGCTGACCTGCACAGTAAAATTAATATATTCAATATAAAGTCACTTTATTACATTAGTCCAACCCTCATTGTGCCTGACACTTACTTTATTGGTATTGCCTATAGCATTATTACATCACCATCCTAGAATCATTTATCATTCTCATTAAGTCCAGATAACCATAAAAATATTAAGAAATACATAGAACTTGTAGTGGATCCCCTTTAGGCTCATCCAAGAGGATGGTGGATGTTCATTAAGTTATTCACTTCCACTGTTTGCTAGCTAGGTAATGGATGTTAAAACAACTGTATGTTTACTAATTAGATGATGGATATTAAACTCTGTTGTTTGTTCACTAATTAGATGATGGTTTTAAACTCCACTGATTGCTACGTAAATGATAGATAAACTCTACTGTTTTCTAGGTAGATGGTCAATGTTAAACTCTGCAGTTCTCTTGAGTTGGTATTAACTTGTAAGATAATGGCAGACTAAGTTACATATCATATAACCTTTTAATTATCATATTAAAAAGCTACAGATTGTGTGTGTGTGTGTGTGTGTTGGGTTGATTGATACAGCTGCTGATGAAGTCTGAAATGAAATGGGTAAGAGCCATCTGTTTTTGCTATGTGTCATTGTTTCATTGGTTTGTCTTTTCAAATACGTAATGACTTTTCTCATATAGATCCATTGACATACATATATGGCCATCAATCTGTCTGCGTATGTTTATGAGAATGTTCAAGGGTAACTTAGGCTGCTAGAGAATTCTCTACAAATGTTTAGATATAATATTATTGTTTATCTCTGTAATGCCTTTGTGCCATGACTTGTTGGTGATATTGTTTCAGAAGCTGTAGACTGCATGATGTGTAGCTTGTGTTTTAGTGTTGGGAGATAGTTGTGTAGAATATGTGATGAATGAGCTTTGTTGTATTGTTGTACAGCTATAGGTCAGCCCTAATCAGGGAATCCTGTAGCCTGAGGGTAAGTTGACTGAATAAGGTGTAACATAAAAATCCAACTTCCCAGTCCTATGTGTATATGTGTATGCCGAATTAATTACATGGTTCTGTGATAGGCAGAGTGAACTCAGTAGTCAGTGCAAGTCAGTTGTTGTTCCTCAGTTCTTAATCGTAGGTGACATGTATTTCATCATAACAATTAAGGCTGGTGAGAGTAATGATGTCCCAGTTATGTATGTATATGTTCCTTATTTAGTCTGTATGACCGATGTTTCAATGTTGTCACAGTTGTGCATTGGCGTGTTACCTGAGTGTTTGAAGGTGGTTTTCCATGTAGTGACGTGAATTGTAGAAGTTGAAAATTTCTGCACCATTAAACTGTGCCCTACACATACTTAGGTAGTCTTTCATTTCTAGCATTTTTGTTTCATTGTGTAAGTGGTCTGTGGATGTGGTCTTTGTACATTCAGTTATGGTGTGTAGTGCACACTGTTTATATTCTTTATAGTTTATTGTTGTTTGTTGTGTGAGATTAAGAGCCTGGGTAAGACATTCACCTCTCTGTTTTACTCCAGCCCATCTTTGTTGCCATTCATCACTCAGTTGCTTTCTCATACTAACAAACATGTAGATGTTATCCTTCTTGCATTACTCCCTTCAGCACCGTCATTCTTCCATCACACTCCTCCTCACACCCCAATCTCTCCCTTTTTTTCATCATATCCTTGCTCCACTCACTCTGGCTCCCATGTCATCACTCACTTTTCTAATCACTTGACTATGCCATTTTTAATTCAACAGAAACATTGCAAGATTGAGAGAACCCTTTAGTCATGTTGAGAGCATGGCAACTTCTCTAGTGCTGGTGCAACAACAAAATAGACCCAGTCCACTCTATAAAGTAATAGGTATCAGGAAAGGCATCCAGCTATGGAAATCATGCCAGAGTTGGAATGTACACATGAGAAGTCAGTGTGAAAAAGGGCTGACTCAGGTCATAACAACTATCTACTTCATGCCCAACGTAGAAAGCAGATGTAAAATTATGATGAACTGCTCATGGGAATTCCTGTATACTCTGTATGCTAATGACTTAGCTCTTATAACTGAATCTGTAGATTTAGAGAAGAAATTTTTAGACATGTAAACTGAACAAAGACAAAAGATTTTTAAGTAGGAAAGAAGATAAGACTCTGCTGCCACCACAGAAATAGTTTTGCTCTTTAGACAGAGATTAGGTAAAAATAACATGTGATGTACTGGGTGTAAATTATAAATGACAAGAGGTGGAGTTAGATCATAGGCAGGCAGATAAAGCTGTTAAACCTCATTTGGCAGATGGATACAAGTAGCTAGTAGTAGGAGTACACAGGAAATAAATTCCTTTAAATGCTCATAAGATTCTTTCCCCCCCCCCCCCCCCCAAGAATTTGATAGCTTTTGATACCTAGATGGCCTAATTAACAGTGGAGAGGGCTGCTTTGAAAGTATAGTTACCAGAGTAAGAATGAAGTGGTAATGTTCTGAGAGCTATTACACCTGGTATCAGAGGGTTTCTCTCTTGGTGTGATGGCCAGGTTGTATGATTCTTGTGTAAGCACTATGATTTTGAGTTCTTCTGTTTTGTGGTACTTTTGGTGTCTTCTAAATGAAGCAAATGCTGGCTTGTCAATCACATGGGAATGGATTTGGTACATGAAAACTGTAGGAACCCATCATGTATATATGTGTGCACATGTGTGTGTAAATGTTTACATTCTACATCCTCATATTAAAATTGTTGAGCAAAAGTTGGTGATATTTTGTTGACATTACCTGTTAATATGTCCAGAACTCTCCTTTTTTGAAGATGAGTGGAATAAAAACAATTTCATTACTTGAAAATTAGGTAAGATTTAATGTCAGTAAGGGCATTCGACTGTAAAAACATGCTTCACTATGTATTTGTGTCCAACTCCTGCTAGAAATGAAAATCTGACATAAAATAAATGAACAAACATCATGCCAAGTGAAATCGTAGTCATGCTTGATGCCAGTGACATGTAAAAAGCACCCTTCAAACATTGGGCCTCACAGAAGCAGTAACAAATGACTGAGACTCTTGGTGACATACCATGCTTGAGAAGACCTGCCAAGCCAAGTGAGATCATAATCATGGCCAGTGCTGGTGTTCCATAACTGACACCTGTGCCAGTGACACATAAAAGGTACCCACTACACTTAGAGTGGTTGGCATTAGGAAGGGCATCCAGCTGTAGAAACCATGCCAAATCAGATTGGAGCCTGGTGCAGCTCCCCATCTTACCAGTTTTCAATCAGATTGTCCAGCCCATGCCAGCATGGAATGGGAACATTAAATGATGATGTGTGTGTGTGTGTGTGTGTGTGTATGCACACGTGTGTTTCTGTCCCTCTCATCATACTTTCTCTCATTGCCTAGTATAAAGTCACCTCCCTCAATACTTCACCCACCTCATTTGAAGGATCTTGCTTTGCAAGTTACTCGGTCACCTCACTGGTGCTATTACCACATAAAAATCACCCATTACACAGTAAAGCAGTTGGTATTAGAAAGGGTAATCAACTGTAGAAATCCTGGCATTGGAGGTTGGTGGAGCTCTCTGGCTCATCAGCTCCTGTCAAAATCATCCAGCTTATGCCAGCATGGAAAATGGACATTAAAATATGTATGCATGCACTGAACCTACCCTTGCACAATTTTCATTTACCAAATTTCAGTCAGATGTGTTTTGGCCTACCTAAGTTTATACAGTAAATAGTTGACTCTTGCCCAGAGTGTCACACTGTAGCATTGAAACTGGAATCTCATGGTTGAGAAATAGGCTTCTTAATCTCTCACGCGCGCGCGCGCACACACACACAAACACTAAATATGAATTTGCTGGTGAATTTAGTGTGCTTTGTGTAGTTGTTTGTAGGAAGGCATGAATTTTTTTTCACATTAAAACAGTTTTTTATATGTTGTTTTATTCAGTTATTTTTTTCAGTCATTTGACTGCAGCCATGCTAGAACACCACCTTGAAGGGTTTTAGTTGAAAAAATTGATCCCAGGACTTATTCTTTGTAAACCTAGTACTTATTCCAGTGGTCTCTTATGACAAACTGCTAAGTTACAGGAGACAGAAACACACCAGCATTGGTTGTCAAGCGATGGCACGGGTACAAACACACACATACACACACGCATACATATATATGACAGGCTTCTTTCTGGGGGGCAGGGCAAAGACATGCTCACATAAATGTATATATATATATATATATATATATATATATATATATATATATATATATATATATATATATATATATATATATCGTTATTATGCAAAAGTGTAGTAAGTACAAAACATTGCTTTTTCAGAAAACAAAAAAATAGCTCCACTATTCCATTTCTTTTTACATTAGTGACAGTTTTAGCTTAATAGTTATACTTTGTTGGGTGCATAAAATCGTAACTCTGTGAATGTTTTCTGTCAGAAATATTCTTGCAAAACTGTTGTATGTGGGGCTTACTGCACTTTTGTAAAATGCTAAGTTGTTGTACTACACTTTGACAATTCTTGTTTGAAGGCGCTGGAGATAATAATAGTTTGACCAAAAATCTGGTTATTGCAAGCAAAATTAATTATTGAAAAAAACATGTTTGGCCAAATTTGGACATATGACAGTTTAACATAATAGCAACAATATATATATGATAGGCTTCTTTCAGTTTTCATCTACCAGATCCACTCACAAGGCTTTGGTCAGCCCAAGGTGCCACGTAGTGGGACTGAACCCAGAACCATGTGGCTGAAAAGCAAGCTTTTTACCACACAGTCAAACTTATATATATATATATATATATATATATATATATATATATATATGTGTGTGTGTGTGTTTATTTCCTCATATTTCTTTCTGTTGAAGAGCATAGGCTCAAAACGTAAAACACGTTCTCACTTTCCCAAGTGTCAAACTAATACAACTGCTTGTTGATATATATGTATATGAGTTCATTTTGCAGGATTCCAGATGTGAAATCATGTGTTGAAACAAATGTTGTATTTCAGGATGGTTATTTTATTTCTTTATTTTTTTTTACCAAATAAACACATGCACTATATACTCTTTTACTTGTTTCAGTCATTTGACTGTGGCCATGCTGGGGCACTTTTTTTCCTTCACTCGTTTATTACTGTTATTATTTTAACACATGTCTGTTGTCTGGAAATCCTTCGTCACACATCTCTGACCTCTTCAACAGCACTTTTCGTTTCAGTGTGTGTTCTTGCTCAACTTACTCCATTCTGACAGTCACTTTTGTTGTGTAACTTTTTGTAGCATTGTACTGATTAAGAAAAATAAAGAATTATGTGTATACATTATGTGTGTGTGCATGCACATGCACACACACACACCACACACACACACACACACACACCACACACACACACACACACACGCATGAACACAAATTGACCTAGAAAGGCATCCATTTGGAAAACAGTACCTCAATAGTATAGTCATCTTAACCCATAGAAAAGCAAATGTATAACAAATGAATACTCCCACGTACATACAGCCAAATATATAGTTGTATTAACGTTGCTTATACAGTAGTAAATTATAAATATGATGGAACTTGTTTTTGTTTCACTTG